>NW_008360316.1:378227-402598 GCF_000622305.1 Nannospalax galili | reverse complement strand
GAGAGACAGAGAGACAGAGAGACAGAGAGACAGAGAGACAGAGACAGAGAATTTAAATCCCTATTTTTCTTGATTTTTTCATTTTTCCATCAGGTTCTACATGAGATGGACAAATAGATAATTCCGATGTGTGCTATGAAATGGATGAACTTTGAAAATGGTATGCTAATGATGTAGGTCCAAATGGAATGTGTAAGGCAAATATGGATTTTAATTTTTAAAAAAATTTTATTATTTTTATTTTATGTGTATGCGTGTATTGCCTGCATGTAGGTAAGTGCACTCGTATTGTGCAATGCCCACAGAAGACAGAAGAGACTGTCAGATCCCCAGGAACTGGAGTTACGGGCAGTTAGTTGTTAGCTGCCATGTGGCTTCTGGGATTCGAACCCGGGTCTTCTGCAAGAACAACCAGTGTTCTTAACTGCTGAGCTATCTCTCCAGCACCAGAAAAATATGGATTTTAATCCTTCTCTCTGTCTCTGTCAGGAGAGTTCAGCTGGAAAATTTGTAGTTAGGATGCTGGCACAGCTAGATAGGTCTATGGTTTTAGAAAAAAAACTGATATGATAACACCTTTGGCACCTGAGGATGGGTACATCACACCTCCAGCCCCAGACAGCTGTAGTAAGCATGGGCAACTTTCTGCCCTTCTTTGGAAATGGTTAAATTTTTTTTGAGAAATGGAACCTTATTGTAATGCTTTCGAATATGTATAATGCTTATGACTGTGGAGTCCTATACGATGTATGTGCTCCCCTTAATTGGAGCTCAGAACTTTGAGACAGGAATCTCTCTGGGCCAAGGCTGTAGCCTAAAAAACCCGCTTCGTGCCTCTCCTGGGGTCAGCTTATCCATCCTGCAACACTAAGTGAAATGAAACAAAAAGACAAGCACTCTTTGATTATATTTATAAGAAGTTTCTAGAGAGGTGAAATTCCTAGAGAGAGAAAGGAGGATGGTGGTTCCCAGGAGCTGAGCTGATGGGGGAGGGGGTAGTGCTTGATGAGCTCAGAGTTTCACTGTGTGGAGGTCAGAGCATTCTAGAGACGAATGATGGTGATGGCTGCACAACACTGTGAACTGAACACTTAAAGATGATTTAAATGGAGCTGGAGAGATGGCTCAGCATCAAGAGCACTGGCTGCTCTTGCAGAGGACCCAGATTCAGTTCCCAGAACCCACATGGTGCCTTTAAATTTTTTTATTTTTATCTATAGGAATATTCTGCCTGCATGTTTGTAAATGCTCCCATGTGTGCAATGCCTGCAGAGGCCATACAGGGCATGAGATCCCCTGGAACTGGAGCTAATGGTCAGTTGTTAGCCACCATGTGGGTGCTGGGAACCAGACCTAGGTGCTCTGCAAGAGCAGCCAGTGCTGCTGAGCCATCTCCCCAGGCCTAAAATTTTAAAACAGAAAGTTTCAGAAACACTGTCGTTTCATAAAGAACCAGAGATGTAAAGCCCTGAAGTCCACACTGATTTGTAGGCAATCAATAAATGGCTTCTGATCATAGTAGTTGCTATTACTAATAAGGCAAACAGTTCCTCCACATTCATGTGAGAGCTACAGTAACGACCCTGGTTAACTGCGAGCACTGCTGTGCATGCTGAGCTTCTGCCAGCTTACCTAGTCAGTGATCATTCTCAGTGTAGAGGTGGGGAGGTTTAGAACAGACAGGGCATGCCTGGCATCCCGTGTCTACTGTGTGACAGAGCTGAGATTTGAACCCAAAGCCGTGCTACAAGAAACTCACATGCTTGCCACATTAGAACTAGTTCTGCCCACACATGAGCTTTTGCCTTTTGTTTTGTTTTGCTTGTTCTCTCTCTCTCTCTCTCTCTCTCTCTCTCTCTCTCTCTGTGTGTGTGCGTGTTTGGCATATACATGTGTGTGGGTACACTCGCCCATGTGTGCATGTGTGGAGACCAGAGGTTAACACTGAATGTCTTTATCGCTCTCCATCTTACTTTTTGAGACAGTGTGGCGCTTACTTTTCACCTAGGCTGGCTAGTCAGTAGGTCCCTGGGGTCCCCCTCTCTGCCCCACTGGGGCTGGGGTTGTGAATGCACGCCATGGCTTTTATATGTGTGCTGGGGATCTGAACTCAGGTCCTCATGCTCACACAGCAAGCACTTTATCCACTGAGCCATCTCCAAGTTCCGCTTTACCCCTTGCTCACTACTGTGTTCATACTGCCTCCCTAGGTACGTAATAAGCACTTAATGCACACATGGTGAATGAATGGTTCAACCTTTCTGTGGTGTCCACAGTAGTATCTGAATATTCATCAAGGGAGAAACTCCTGGAGATAGCTTCCACCTTCTCCCTCGTCTGGGACTAAAGAGGTTCTGAGAAGACAGAACCTAGAGTTCAAGGCCTGGGCTCTAGTTTCATATCTGTCCACGAATGCTGTGTGCCCTCGGGAAAGCCTTTGGCTTCTTTTTCAGTAAAATGCTAGCTTAACAAGCTCAACACTACCTTTTACCCAAAGGCTTTAAGGATTCCTGGTTGGGCCTCCGCAGCTAAGACAACTTGTAACTCAGCTCACAATGCAGAACAAGGAGTATCTTGTCCTTACAAAGGCCACAAGCTGAGCCATCCTGGGGATCCAGGCAGGCAGGTTCAGAATCCAGAAACTTGCTGTGCAACATGCAGAATGCTTCCAAACTGTGGAAGACATTTAATTAAAAGAAGATAACATTTAATGTGGTTGAACAAGTTGGGATGGGAGGTCGTTCTAATATGCTGAGGATTAGAAAGTATCCTGGGATAATTTCGTGAGGATTGTTTGGAACTATCTATCAAAATCCTCAAAATTATGTACCACTTTGACCTAGCTATCCCACTTTCAGCCTGAACAACTAAACATAGCTAGGCACAAATATCTGGTCAGAAATTCCCTACAACTAATAATTAGATAAATAGATAGCATTCAGATGATGGAACAAAACAGTTAGCAAAAATGATGTTTCAGAATAACAGATAATAATACTAAAAGATGTTTACAGTACAGCAAGAGAAAAAGCCTAACATAGAACAGCGTGTAGCGGTTTATATGCTCCTTTTGGTTGTCCTTGTAATAAATATTCTGTATTGTTTTATTAAAAGTACTAACAAGTTGTTCTTAAGTCATATACAAAAGAAATATCTATGGCATATTAAGAAAAATGGTTAGGAAAGACAAAATAGTAAATACAGAAACTACAAATGATGAAAATGGATTACATATAACGATTACACATCAGAAATATTTATATGATTAAAGAGAAGGCATTTATAAACTCAAAATTGTTTTTTATGTTTTTTTTTTTTTAAATTTATGTGTGTGGGTATGGGTATGCCCACAGGGACCAGAGAGGGCATCAGATCCGCTGGAGCTGGAACTACAGGCAGTTCTGAGCTGCTTGGCATAGATGCTGGGAATTCAACTCTGCTCCCCTGGAAGAGCAGAAGTGCTCTTAACCACGAAGCCATCTCTCCAACCCCAGGTTTTGTTTTTTGAGATAGGATCTAACATAACCCAAACTGGCCTCAAACTCATGCAGCCAAGACTGGCCTTGGGTTCCTAATCCTGTCTCTACCTCCCAACTGTTGGGATTACAAGTGTGCACCATCACTCGGCTTTGAAACACTGTTATCACCTCATTATAAAGTGCTAGTGCAGCTGTTTCTTCTTTGATTCATGCCCACTGTTAGCAGGTTTGATAGATACAGCGAGCTAGAGGCATACCAACCCCCACCCCCACCCCCCAGATTCCCTGTAAACCCTCTTGCCTCCTGACTGCCTATGAATCCTTGCATCTTGTGGATCTTTATTCTGGTCACTTCTTTTAACATCATCTGAAGTCAAACCTACAGGAGGGGCTGTGTATTCAGATATAGAAAGGCAAAAAGGAGATTGTCAGCTTTAGAAAAAATGGTTAGATCTTCAGCTCTCATTCGCTGCTTTGTCTCCTGAGCTCATCAGATTTCTTTGACCTTCTCGAGAGGGGAGCACTGGTTGTCCCTTGTCATCTCTCAGGTTTCAGGATGTCCCAAGCCCTGCCTCAGCAAGTTTACCAGGGTCAGAGAAAGAGAGTACACGAATCACTCATCATTCCTAAACCTTCCAAAAGCTGCTGCGCATCACTTCTGCTCACACTGCATTGGCCAAAGTCAGTCACATGACCTCCCCAAACTTCAGAGTAGGTGGGGACACACAAGCCCTGCATCTGCTTGCCAGGAGAGCTGAAGTATCTGAACAACTCTAATCGTTTCTACATGTCACTTCAGTTTGTTTATGTATCTTTTTCTCCAGTTAAGCTCAGTGTGAGCGCGTATAGGGCAGGGATAAATTCTTCTAAATAGTTAATATTTTTCATCACCTAGCCCAACCCCTGGCACATTGTAGGTACTTAATGCTTGTGGAATGAGTGAATAATTTGTCACATAGTGGGGAGCTGACCCTAGGAATTGCAGGGGTTTGGGGTTGTGTGTTGCCTGTGGCCTGCTTTTCCTCTGCACCATCCAGTCTGTCCTGGAATCCCATTGACTACACTGCCCCGCCATCTTGCAGGGTTTGAGTTTGGTTTTGTAATGAGAAGATTCTGTTGGAGTGTTGGAAGGGAAGTGAGGAGAGGTAATTGATCTCCAGAGGGTCATGGTGGTCCCAGCAGACACAAGGTTCACTGTGGTTTCCAGACTTTTTGGCAAGTACCAAGGTTGGTAGGACATTTTTCCCATGTTGCTTAAGAACTGTAGAAGTTTCCCATTGAGTTAAAGAACCACTCTGAAATTTCCTATCTTTGTCAGGTCCACCGAGCCCTAATTCCTGCAGTATCTTTGCCCCCATACTAAATCAAGGGGCTTTAATCTAGAGTTTTCTTCTTTTTTTCCCCAGCAGTTAAATATTTTTCCATTCAGTCAGCCTCAGAAAAACGTGTTGCTTTAATTCTGCAGTGGAACCCCCCATGGAAGATTTGACATTTGTTTCTCCTTGAGTTTTGCTTGGAAAAGGAATCTGGAGAGTGTGTCAGTACTCAGGGTACTTGCCATCAGTCTGGCCTCAGTGACAGCTTCTCTCCTGGGCACAGGTACCTACCTGTCCTATTTGTGACAAGCAAATTAGGAACAGGTGTAACTAGAGGCAGCAAGTCTCTCAAGATCAAGAAGACAGCCAACAAGCCAGTCCATTTGGACCTGTGATTACATTGCCTCCCTGCTAAATTCTCAGCTCTGGGCTGCCTCCTTCCAGCAACTGTTCTCTCTTTTATCTTGAAAGGACCCTCAGTGAAACTGCTGCTGAGCTGCTGGTGGCTGGCTGAGGTGAGTTATCTGGAGCATTTCACCTGCCAAGCATGCATATTTCATGTCTAAACCTTTCACTGCTTTTGAGTGGAAAATGGTTGGCCAATTCAATGCTATAACTCAGAAAGCTGAGGGAGAGAAACCTCACAGTTCATTCACAGTGCTGGGTGGATTAAGTGATTACTGGAAGTGAATATTGAAGCATTTCAAGACTCAGCAGGATTCCCACTGCTTATGCTCAGGTCACCTAGGCTAGCTGCCAGCCTCCAGCCCCACCACAGCGGCTATACAAGCCCTGGGCTTATCTGTTTAATCAATCAGCAAATATTAACTGGGGGATTCTCTATGCCCATCAGTGGACGCTGTGGGAGTTTCCCTCAGTCCCTTCATCATTTCCTTTTCAACTGACTGTTGTTAAATAAATAAAACTACCAAAAGATGAGCTAATACTGAGATCTTAACTGGTGGCTGATGGTTTTCAACAGAGCATGCAAGTTTCCTGTCACCAGAGGGCAGAAGTTCACACAATCAGCCCAGCTCTGGGAGAGCAAAGAAAGGATAACCCAGCCACTAAGGGGTGTGCGTGTATTGGAGGAGAGGAAACCTATCCGAATTACTGGATGTTCTAGTTTCACATCCATGCAAGTGCCTCTGTTTGTAGTTACATGGACTTAGAAGCACTCACATCTAAGTTGTCACAAGGACGTCATCACTAGTTTGTGTAGCATTTTTTGGACTCCCTACCATGTGCCAGAGACTGTGCTACTTGCTATAGTTTTTTTTCCTTTAATGAGAAATTATTTGCCATGAGCATCTTATATAAAGGGCAACACTCTAAAATGTACTGAAGTATATTTGGCTTAACACTTAGTAAAGTGAGCAATTCTTTCTAATCTTGACCACATTCTAACTGGCTTATAAAACACCTTTCCTGTTAATAATATTTAAAAATTATACTCAGACAAAATTATATTTTGTGGTGTGTATGTACATGTGTGCACCTGTGCTCACACATGTAGAGGTCAGAGAAGGACAATGAATGTTTTCTTCAGTTGCTGTCTGCCTTATTCTCTTGGCACAGGGTTTCACATTGAACTTGAAGCTTGCCATTTTGGTCAGTGAGTTCCTGAGATCCACCTGTCTCAGCACCCCAGTGCTCTCCACCACACTGCTTCTGCCTGAGTGCTGAGGATTTGAACTCAGGTCCTCATGCTTACACAGCAAGCTCTCTTACCCACTGAGCCATCACTCCAGCTCCAAAAATTTTATTTTAATGAACCGAGAATGGATGAAGGATTTAGGAGAGACTATTAGAACTTTTTTTCTTGAGGTTGCAGTATTCCAGAACTGAGCTACAGATTTAAAAATCATTATTTCTCCATCCTGTTTTGTTAAATGTTCTACATATACCCAGTTTTCTGTGATGCTGTCTTGGCAAGCGTTAATATAAGCGTTTGCAAATGGAATGTGCCATGTACAAAGGGAGTTATCACCAGACCCAAAATAGGGACTTCCAAGAGTGCTGGCTACATTGTCCTGAGCTGGGAATGACAAGGCTTCCTGGACCAGGGCTGGAGGATGTGGTTGCTAACTCTATTTGATTGACAAAAGCCAATGCCAGACCTGATTATTTTGACAAATGAGAGTTTCAGTAGTGGTCGGCCAGATGTCTGATCAATTTCTAAAGCTGAAGGAAGAGGAGGAAATGAAAGGAGAGGCCAAGAAGTGATAGCTGTCTGACCCACACCGACTGTTTGGAGCATCGGTGTGGGTCCTGACAGTGGCAATGAGCTACATAGTATGGTGGCCTTCCTCACTTTTTCGGAAAGGAAGCTGGCTCACAGAGAGTTTGAATAGCTTGTTTATACTTACACAGCTGGTGTAGAGCATGATTTCAACTAAGGGCCACATATTTGTTGATCAGCTTTTATATTACACTGTTTCTCTGTGTATGCGAATCATAAGCAAAGCCTGTAACCTGTGCAAATATACCTGTATCTTTCCAGGCATTGCCTTAAATTCTTTAAACTATTCTTGTTCATCCTCATCATTTTGCTTGAACTAAAAGCCAGAATGGTAGGGAAATATCTAGAATCTCAGAGTTAGTTCAGGCTAGTTCTCTGGAATTTGGAAGCCACTGGCCATTCCATCCTCTTCTGCTCCTTAGTAGCTACATGACCTTGAACAAATCACCAGACTTCTCCATGCACCAACTTCATCATAGATGTTAGACTTGCTGGAGTGATTGAGTAAGGTCTGCAACCTGTGGTTTCAGCACTGTTAATGAGCAGCAGCATCCTGAGCTTTGCTCTTGGATGGGCTATGAGAGTGTTTAGGGAGGTGGGACCAGGAGGAATCACTTAATATTGTGCACAACTGGTTCAAACAACCAAGACCCGATGCCCATGAGGTGACTTTGGCAGTTCTGGTAAGCCCTGGCTGACCCCTTTTAAGCTGCCACCTCCACAAAGCCAAATCTGTGCAAATGCAAAACCTCAGAAATTAACTCTGACCTGCCCTGTAGACTCCAACTAAATGGTTTCTACTCAGCCCCTAGCAGAGAACCTCAGTGCCTGGCATCCACAATGTGTTCATTAAACATCTTTTCCTATGACCGTGGTCACGTCCTTAAGATGGAGTCCAAGCACTTTTAACACTCTTAAGAAGACACCACAGTTTGGGCCCACTGGCTCTTCCAGCCTGGGAAATCAGCAGACTCACCTTAGCCCAAGTCTTCCAGGGCAGGGAGAGAGAAGAGAGAGATGGAGGGCAGGCAAAGATGGGACCCACAAGTAAGGGACCACCTTTCTTCATAAAGAATGAAAGCAGAGCCCCCAACAGTCACTGAGATAGGTATGCTGTCCTCCTCCTCTGACTCTGCCTTTCAGCCTCTAGATCCCTGGTGGCCCTTTTGCAACTACTCTCAGGCCCAGCACTGAGAGGGTATCTGGGGGACATCAGTGGGGGGAGGGGCCAGTCTGCCCCTGGCTTCCTTGCTTCAAGACTTAGTGAGCAGAGGGCTCTGGTACAGTCACTGCAGTGATGAAGACTGAGTATAGTCACAGGGAACCCTGGAAAGGCAAACCTGGTAGGGGTAGGAAGCTGCTGAGAAAGACCTGAAACTCCAGCAGCACCCTCAGGCTCAGCAGTATCTGCAAACTGCAAGGCCTTGCTTCAAAGTCTCCCTGTTCCTGGCCCAGTAGTTCCTTCTTCCTACATGTACCCTCTCTCCTCAGCCAGGCAAGGTTCCCTGTAGCATCTTCCTTATCTCCCTCCCTGTCCCTTAGCACAACAGTTCTTAGTCAGTTTAAGTCAGGATCAACCCCAACACCCACAAATCTGTGTGTTGATAACAGGGCACTTAACACAGGGTCACACAAGCAATAGAAAACTCCAGAAGGCAAGCATGTGACAAGGTAAACCAGAGATCAGCATTTGCAGGGAGCCACCCCTCCCCTAGGACAGAGTGACAGAGCTTAAGGCCCACCAGAAGTGGGCCAGAGTCCCATACGAGATGCACCCACCAGCATACTTACCTCTCCCTTACTCCACCCTCCAGGCCCCCACCATGTGTCCCCAGACTCCCACTTGCAGATCAACTCCTGCCCTACCAAGCCAGGTTCCCCTTGCTGAGCTTGCAGGATGTGCTGGACATTTCTCTGATTTTCTCAGTTAATCCTCTGACCACTTTTCTCAAGCTAATGCTGTGAAGAGAGAGCTCCACCACATTCTGCCCCAAAATAAGAGGCCAAGTAAACTTAGGTCAGCTTGGATTCTAACCATAAACTTCTGGTCTACAAGAGCAAGGCTTAAGTTTTTCCTCACTACTATCCCTTTCTGCTTCAGAAATCTTTATATACCCCAGGTATATAAGTATATAATATAAATCCAACATTTACTGATAATCAATCATAAAGAAATTTACTTAAAACAATTATTTGACATAATATAATTTTGTTATTTATTAAAGACAAAACAACTTTTCATGTTAATGAGATGGACTGCTTGCTTTTTGGTTTTTTTTTCATGTAGGAATTGAGTTTTGGCTGAATTCTTGATACTGTGGGAGGTAGGACATCTTCAACACTTTCCGGAGTTGACAGATATTTTGATGTTATGATCATCAATCCTGGAATGCTGCTTTGCTAAATACACAGTACCAAGTGGCAGAAATACACTTAGGGACATCTCAGAAATTGTTGAAAATTCTGTCATAATCCCAATACAAAACTTACTTGGCTATCATTTTCTGAAATTCAAATCAGCAACTCAAGCAGCAATTTTTAAAAAGTCAAACACTCTAACTCAGTACAATCTAAAGATTACTAATTTGGTTCTTACATGATGAAAATTACTGTAGGAAAATATTCAAAGTCATTTTTCCATAATTAAAACTTTATGTGTCTATAGAAGCAGGAAACATTACATACACAGTAAAAATACTACAGTTCATATCATAGAACAGTTTGGAATCCAAGGTGTCTAAGGAATACACCTTGGCATTGTGTCATGAGATGGTGTGGGTGGCACAAAGTACACATGTCATGTGTTCAGGACCTTGTTGTGCAGCAAAAAAACTCCACACTGTGCGGGCAAGTGCTTTCCAAACAACCTTACTTCCATTACACATTTCATTTTGAATTCATTTTTGGTCCTTGCATGTTCAGAAACCTTCTACTGTGTCCAATTTTCTTCATAATTTCCACATTCAGTTACATGACCCCTTATAGGGTGGCAACCCACAGTTTAGAAAGCTGTGTTGAAGGAACCCCCACTGATTTATGCTTATCTTCATATTCCCAGATCCAGACCCACAAAACTCAATAAATTATTATTGAGGAAACAAACCAATCACTTAGACAACTGAAGGATCTGGACTGTTCTCTTTTAGAAGCTGTCAAAAGAGGCAAACGGGGCTGGAGAGATGGCTAAGGGAACTGGTACTCTTGCAGAAGACCCAAGTTCAAGTCCCAGCACCCACATGGGGGCTAACAACTGACCTTAACTCCAGTTCCAGATACCTGACACCCTCTTCTGACCTCTGCTGGCATTGCACAGCACAGGTGCACTTATGTACATGCTGGTAATACACTCATACACATAAAAAAATAAATATTTTTTTAAAAAGAAGCAAAGCATCACAAAAACAAAATACCTTAAACTTCGCAATTTATAAACTTTATTTTATTTATTATTATTGTGTGTACATAAGGGCATGGGCACAGCATGTGCCTGTGTGAAGATCAGAGAACTACTTTGTAGAATACATTATCCTTTCTACCTTTACATAGGTTTCACACATCAAACTCAGATTGTTAGTCTTGCTCAAAAAGTGCCTTTATCTATCAAGCTGTAGTGGTTTGAATGAGAATGTCCCTCATAGGCTGGAGGAAGCACGTCACTGGGGGCGGACTTACAGAGTTCTTAAGCCTTGCCAGGTGTCCAGTTCACTCTGCTTCCTGTGCCTGCTTGAAGATGTGAGAGCTTAGCTTCTGCTCCTGCTCCAGCCACCTCTGCTGCCATGCCTCCCCACCATGATGGATTCTTGCCCCTTCGGAACTGTAAGTTAAATAAACTCTTCCTTTTATAAGTTCCCTTGGACATGGTGTTTCTATCACAGCAACAGAAAATAAGCCATCTCTCCAGGCCCCTACACAATCTATAAACAACAGAAATTTATTGTTCACAAGTTCAGGATCAAGGCACTGACAGATTCACTCTCTGCTCCATAAATAATGTACTTGTTACTTTTCTGTTGTTGTAATAAAATATGATGACCAAAAGGAATATAAGAAAGAGTTTATGTTAACTTTTGTTCCAGAGGGAAGTCATGGCAGCAGGACCAGGAAGCAGAGAGAGAACAGGAAGTAGGGCAAGGCTACATCCTTTGCAGCCTGTTCCAGTGACACACTTCCTCCAACAAGGCTCACCTCCTAAAGGTCCCATACTCTGCCTCAAAATGCCACCAACTGGGGACCAAGTGTTCAAATATATGAACTATGGGAGGATATTTCTCATTCAAATCACAACAGATGGTGACTCCTTGTGGGTCCTCAAATGGAAGATGGGGCCAGGGAGTTCCCTTTAACCTCTTATATAAGGGCACCAAACCTTCTACTTAATCACCACCTTTGAGCACCTCCCCAACTCACCCTAATGAGGTTCCAACATGCACTAGGAGGGACACACTCAGACCATGACAGATGATGCTCCCCACAGAAGGTACATCTGTTCAGAACCATTTAATTTTAAAACAGCTTCTGAGTCACCCTGGCTATGTGGAACATGTCCCCCCAAATTGTTCTAATCTTTGAGTATGGTGTGTGTACTGTCATATATATCCCTACAGCTCTTTGTTATCCTAAAAATTAAAGAAAGTACATGTTGAATTTCAAACCTGTTGTGCAATTTATTTCAATTGATAAACAGTGTATGTGGTAGTACACTACACACTAGGATAGACTTCTCAGCAAGTCTGTATTACTGACGACTGAAGTTATGGATACTCTAGTATACAGTCTAACCCTGCACAGCCTCTGAGCTATGGGGACTGCACAATCCTGGAAGCTCAGCAGCCTCTCCCAAGCCACCTATGCATCTGTGGGCTCCAGGGTCTTGCCACACAGGGAACCAGCTCCTGCATGAAAGGGTGTCTTACCCCTCCACGACTGTGCTATGTTCCATTTAGTACAAATTCAGTCTCCTGTGTCCCCTAAGATTCAAACAAAACTGCCCCTTTCTGGACTCCCCCGTTTTAGTGTCTGTGTCTGCATCCATGCCCTGACCAAGTTCTTCACCCAACAGCACCCCATTTTGACACTGCAGTCCATGTCAAAGCTTGCAGCATGTCCCTGGGCTTCTGTGAACCTTAGCATAGCCAGCCCTTGCTGGAAGCAGTAAGGCACCTGTGAAGGGCAGAGGCAAGCCTGGGAAGGGGCTGCCTCCATGGGCAGTCCCAAGTACCCACCACCCATTTGCCTCCCCAGGCCCTCTGCCCAGATGTGAACAATGTACCAGCTCCTGTTCCACATCTACCCAAACTGCTTTAGGGCCTTGCACTGTGTGTGGTGTGGACCTTCTTATCTTAAATGTTGCAGTTCTGCTTGGGGACAACTCTCTCTTCATGTCTTGTGCCTGACTCCCTCCAGGCTCTGAAAGAGGGAGCAGGGTCTGGAGACTGCTGATCTTGGAACAGTTGGGACAATGAACCTCTGGGGTTCAGTTTACTTAGAATCAAAGGATGGATTTGATCCTGGCCCTCTGCTCATGGAAGTCACCTGGAGAGCTCCTGAAGTGTGCATGCCAATGCCCCCAGCCTGGGGCTAAAACCTACTCTTGTGACTCTAGCACCCAGGCAGGCTAAGTAGCTGTGACTCCCAAAGCTCCCATCTCTGACATTTGCCATTCTGTTCCAGGGCTCTGGGTGATGGTGGGTTTGGCATTACTACACCAACATCACGATCACCTGAACAAAGAGCCTAGCTCTTAAATTTAGTCTGAGAGTGGGCCTGAACTCGGAGGACACTTGTTCCCTAGCATCTCTTGGAACCATTGTGTCTCCTGGAACTGTACTGATGGAACTGTCTCTGGAACTCTGTTTCTGACACTATGTCCTTGAGCTGGTCCCACCCATAATTTTATTCAAAATGGTTTCTCCAGCTTCAATTGAGGAAGAACAATCTTGGCTCCACCCTAATCTTAACAGATCTGGCCTTTTCATTCCTAGTTCTAGAATATCTCATTCACCAAAAGTCATGCATGCTTCCCAGTCTCCACTGTGTGCAACGAAGATGGGTGCACTTGCTTTCAGCACTTTGATATGTTAATCCTTGAGCATGCCCACATTCATTCATTCTCTTTTTGGGTGGAGTACCAAATTAAGATTCCCAGGAAACAAGGTCAGATGCCCAGGTCACAAGACACAAGACCACATGTTTTTGCTGGGGTTAATTAAAAGTCATTAGTATTTTATATCTATTTATTAAAGTCATTCCCACAGGTGGGCCCTCCACCTCACCTCTCTTTCCCCTAATAGAGACTACAGGCAAAGCATAGGCACTCACAGTAAAGGGAAGCAGGCAGCCTTAAAACACTCTGCACCCGCATAGCACAGGGTACCCATGTGATTCCCTCTATGACAGCTTCCGGTGGAGGGCCAGCAGACAGGGGCTCTTCATTCTTCTCACCAGTGCCTAGCTCTGGTAGCACCCTGCCCAGGCACCTGGGGATTAGGTGCAGGTGCACAAAGGTAAGGAAAGAGTGTTTTCTGTCCACTAGGCAGAAGGAGTTGTGGCTTATGGTCGGGAACCTGCTCCCACTGGGTAGGCACCAGCTGTAAAACACAAACGTCCCTCTAGGCCTCATCTACCAGGCTTGGCTGGTAAGAGTCAGCCGCTCTCAGCACCTTCGTCGCAGGCAGAGTCCCTTTCTCTGGAGAACGCCACAGGGAGCTACTCTTGCTGGACAGAGGAGAGCTGTTTTCTTCACCTGGAAGAAAAATCTTTCTACCTACCCACGCCTGCAGTTTATAGTCACTGAGCAAGTCCGGAATCTTTCAGATGTTAAAGGAGGCCCAGTACTCCCTGGAAGGGCCAGGCAGGAATTCCAGCTCTCCGTGTAATCTGAGGCTGCAACTGCAGCGGCAGCACTTCGGTTCCCCACTAGGTGGCACCCTTGATCTCCACTATTCATAGCCTCAAATCACTCCACTTAGCTTGGAAGCCAGCTCAGAAATTTTATTCAAGGCAGAGAAGGAAATCTTTTATAACAAGTGGCCAAAGGCTGAAAAAACAACCCTTAGAAATCTGCTTTGTATATCTTCTTTTCTTCGCAATGCAGTGAAGGGCGAGTGGAGATGTTTGCACAGGAAAACTAGCAAATCTGAAATGCGGACATGGATGAGGTCAGCTAGAAGGAAAAAAAAAACAACAAACCACTCTACTGAAGAGTCATTTTGACAAGGGAGCTAATTGACTGCCCCTTCCAAGGCAGGCTAGAGGCGTTAACCCCGGGGCAATCAGGCTGAAAACAATCCGTTGACCTTACCATAGCCACTATTTTGCTTGATCAATGCAGACCTGGTTTTCACTGATTCGCCCCAGCCTGCTGACATTGTGCCAAAAGGACAGGGATAGAGAAGGAGCGAAATGAAGGGAAGTTACCAGCAGCAAAAACGCAATTATGTTTCTCAAAAACAGCGTTACAGTAAATCGGCATCTCCTTTGAAGTCATTTGCCGGGATGCTTATCATCATGAGGATAAATACCTGGGAGCCCTGTGCCTGTTTCTTCACCTATGAGAAAGCCTCTTTTGACATTTTGAGGCAAAACAGAGGTTGGTACCAGGCATAGCAAGACAAAGAGACACTACCTCTACCTAGCGGAGGCTACATTTCAGTCTAAGAAACACAACTGTTTCCAGAAGACATGAATTTTTTCCTACCGCCTTTGAACTTTGCATGTATAAATGGAACCACTTCAAGGGGAGAGTTGAAGCCAGGGGCTCTACACTCACTAGGCAAGCACTCCACCACTGAGCTACATCCCATTCCCAGTTCTCTTTTTACTTTTTATTTGAAGATAGGGCCTTATTAAGTTGCCTGGCTGACCTTGAAGTCACTGTGTAGCTCAGGTTGGCTTTGCACTTGTGATTCTCCTGCCTCAGTTTCCTGGGTAGCTGGGGGTTAGAGGCCTGTACCACCAGGCCAGGCAGCTCATTCATTATGCTTTGAAGTTTGACATGTCATAAGGGAATTCCACAAGAGGAGTTACCAAGATGTTCTGAGGTCTGAGGCAAGAGGATTTGGTAAACTTTCACCATTCACACTTTCATTCTCTGTGAAAACCTGTTGGCAGACACCACACCACCACCCCAACTTCCCCAGGACTGGAGATATTCTTGACAGTCATTGGGTACTTGGTTATCTTACTTGACGATTTTCACTCAAATTTCCAGCCTGGGGCATCTTCCACTGAGAAAGCGGGGTGGAAGAGACCCTGGGCTTTGCTATGCTAGCTACTGGGAACATGTTCAACATAGTCTTCCAGGGAGTAGCATTCGGTCTGCTGTCACTGAGGAAGGTTGCCCTGAAGACATTGTTTTCCTTAGAGCACGTCTCCATTTCTGGTCAGGTTACCCGCATATGTGCCCATCCCCTATGGATTTGACGTTAATTCTGTGTAAAAAAGAACCTGCATTTCTCCAGGGAGATGAACCTATTGGTGGCCTGCAGATCAATCCTGTGCCACCGGAAAGATGGGCACAGGGAGTCCCGGCATTAGGAATGCTCTCATCACTGCAACAAAACACCTGACAATAAGCAACCTAAAGGCAGGATTTGAGGTTCACAGTCAAGGTTACAGTCAGGAAGAAGGGAAGGAGCTGCAAGCATGGCCAGGCTTTGAACCACAAGGTCTGTACCTCATGACCCTCTTTCTCCAGGTAGGCCCATGTGCCACAGGTTTCACAACCAGCTAAAACAGCACCACCAGCTGTTCAGGAGTCTGGTGGGGGAACATTTGGTCCTCAACTACAACAGCCCTTGTGATTTTTAACCTTCATTGTCATTTGACTGGACTCAGAACAACCCGGATTGGTGCAACACACCTCTGAGTGTGTCTGTGAGGGTGTCTCCAGAGAGTATTCACCGAGTGGAAAAGACCCACCATGAATGTGGGTGGCAGCACCCTGTGGCTGGGGTTTTGGACAGAGCAAAAGAAGAACAGGAAAAAGACCGCCAAACATCATTAACCTCTTTTCTCTGGTCTCTGTCTGCTAGGAAGTACTCAGAGCCTAACACATATTCTGACTTTCATCACTTTCCGCCCAAGGGCATGGGCCAAGTGAACATGGACTGAACCCTCTAAAACTGTGAACAAATCAACCTTTATCCTTTAAGCTGTTTCTGTCAGGTAACAGCAAGGGCAACTATTGCAGCCCTAACAGTTTGGACTATGGTCTTCTACCCCTAGTCTTTGTCTCAGACTGAAAACCATTACCCGATCTCAACTAATGCTTACTGGGGTGAGCTGCATTCTTTGGTTTTGTGTAGACTCTGTGTGGGAGTATATGACTGGAATCAAGGTCTGCTATGGTGTTATTTGTTCAATAGCTGTGATGTTATTTATTTGTTCAGTATTTTTAGTTATTCTTTGACAATTTCATACATCTATATAATGCATCTTGATCATATCAACCCCTGCTTCCCCCTCCCACTCTCACTGGACTCCCCCCAGCTTGCCCCTTCTTATGTTCATGTCCTCTTCTTTTTTAAAAAAAATTCACTGAGTTCAATTAATGATGCCTGTATAGACATGAGCAACCTATCAGCAGCCACATCCTTGGAGAAAAATGACTCCCCCCTGCAACCATCAATTACCAAGAGCTCTTCAGCTGGGTGTCAAGCCTTATGAGTTCCTCCCCATTCATGCTGAAAGTTTGACTGATTGAGCTTCTGCAGGTCTTCGGGGGGTATGCTATGCTCTTCTAAGATATCAAGAGTCATACATAATTCAGGCTAGGTGAAAAATACTGGAAATATTACAAAATACTGGCCACCAGGTATCTAGAGCTATAGAATCCTCTATTCTTTCAACCTCTCTTTCTTATGAGCTGTGTCCACAGAAACAAACACAGGCATAAAGTCACCCTAGAAAGTAGTCAAACATTGTTACAGACAGAATGGTGACCCTCCTGGATGGCCACCAACTACTTCCCAGAAGCTGTGAATATTTTATATCTCATGGCCTAGGACAATCAAGGTTCTAATGAGTTTAAGATAGGGAAAGCACCCTAGATTATCTTCCTTTAAAATGGAGGAGGGCAACAAGAGTCAGACTGTTAAAACATGAGGCCTCCATATCCCATTGCTGCCCACACACCCTGCAGCCACCAGATTCTCCCCTAGAGCTTCCAGAAGAACATAGCTTGCTGATTCCTTGAATGTTTAACCCAGTAAGATACATTGTATATAGTCATCCAACACATGGAACTGCAAGCTAAGAGTTTATTGTTGGTTTAAGCCACTAGGGTTATGGTCATTTTTTTTAATCCAAGTACATTTATGGCCAAACACTGAGCCAGAGTGAGGATGCAGAGGTGCTTGGTGTGCCAGGGACCCATAGCATTGCACGTAGGGAGAGAAAAGTACAGTCAAAGAAAATGGCTCAACTCTAAAGTCCTGCACCAACTCTGAACAAGCAAGTGCTCTCTCTGCCACAGAAGAACCCAGGAAGACTTCCTGGACAGGGAGACACTTCAGCAGAATCAGGAAAGCCAAGACACGAGTCTGGACTGTTTACTCCATGGTCGTATGATGCCAGGGCCTTTCCTTTAGCTCTTTTTGGGGGCCTGAGTGTTGAAGTGGGAAGCACTGCTTTATTCTCCAGATTGGTCTAGACCCACCGATCCATAAATTGGAGTCCAAGAACCATAACCTGACAGTTTATGAAAAATGCAGAGTCCCAGGCCCTGCCCAACCCTGACAAGTGAGCGTCTTCATTCTAGCAAGATTCCCAGGGAGTTTTTGTTCACATTAGAGTTTGAATGTCACTACTTTCAATGACCATATTGTCATCCTTGACATTCAGGGTGGAGAAAACAGAGCCATGGCACCAGATGTGGCTCACAGCTATGAAATTGATAGAATAGAGGGCCCTCAGAAAGCCACTGTTATGGAGCAATGCTAAGAACTGGGCCCCTGGCTCCATGCTGCTCTCAGCATCTACATAGATATTGCATGTACATCTCCTATGCAAACACTGAACAGACTTGATTTAATAAAAATGTGGCTACAAATGTCATAGTTTTTGTTAGAAAATGTGATTTTCAAGACAAGTGTGGTGTTACATGCCTATAACCCCAGCAATTCAAGGGAAAGACTGAGGCAGGAAGCTTGCAAATTCTATGCCAGCCTAGTTTACAAAGATTGACTCAAGAGAAAGAGATAGAGACAGAGACATACACAGAGACAGAGAGGAAGTCAGAAGTGTGACTTTAGCTCCTCCATTTCCATTCTGTTCGTTTATTTGAGACAGGATCTCACTCTGTAGCCCAGCTTGGCCTCAGCCTCCCAAGCGCTGGAATTGTGGGCATGTACCACCATGCCTGGCTATAGCTCTAGAAAATCTAATGGAATTTTTTTTTCTCTAGCCTGATGATATCAGTTCTATAGTTTAGCAGCTACATTGTCAAATCTTGCATTTCAATTTACTTCCATCTACCAATAGGTAGTAGAACTAGTACAGGGGCTCTGGACTCATAAAGCCAGCTCTTTTCTCAGAATTTCGGTACTGGGAACTGCACACACAGCCCTCTACCACCCCAGCACTGCCTCCCTGATGCCCCCAACTTCCAGCTCTGCCTGAGCTCCATCTCTGTTTGACTCTGGGTCCTAGACACACTCAAGGCTGTATTATATTCTGCCAGAAGCCTCAAATATAATGTGTGCTTCAAGGACTGAAGTTCTGTTAGGTTGGTGAAGCTCAATGCAGGCTGACTTCCTGGGGTTTACACAGTAAGCTGGGGACTCGGAGCCATGTGTCAGCAGGCACCTCTTCCTTTGCAGGAGTACCCCATGCTTCCTCTCATAAGTGCTCTTCTGTCCCTCACTTTGCCTAGGCTGGCTTCAGAGAGGCTCAGGCATGCACTCTCTGCACTCTAAGAAGTGGGGCAGGGTTTCTAGCACCTATGAAATTCTGGGCTCATCCCAGGTGGATCCTTGTGCCTGACTGAGCTCAACATGAAACAACAGCAATAAAAAGCCATCACAAGCCAGTGAGACCACAGGAATGAGGAGACAGCATTTCTTTGGCCTTTTAAAAATTACGGTTACAATTCACATAATATCAAATTACCCCTTGAACCATTTTAAGTCTTCAGGAGTTTGAAGATATAGTCTCACTGTGCAGCTAATCTTCAGGACTGTTTTCGTTCTCTGCACCTGTTTTCCCCCATTCAAAAAACTGACAGCTTCACACATTTATAGAATGAATTTTAGTCATTTTCACCCCCTCCCATTCTCCTCCTTCTTCTCCCTCCCTCCCCCACTGGCACCCTTCTTCTCAGTGAGCCCCCTACTTTCATGTTTTCTTTCTCTGTATGACCCACTGAGTTTAATACAAGTTACCTGCCCAAGCGTGAGGAGGAAGTTATTCAGTGGAGCAAGGACAACACATCTGTGACTACAGCACTGAAGAAAGTGACTCCCCTCCCTCAACAATTGTTAAAGACTGACAGTCTCTCAGAGGGGGTGGGGCCTCATGGCCTCTAGTCTGTGATGAAAAGGTGATGGGCTCAGTCTTCTGCAGGTCTTGTGCAGATAACTATGGCTGCGCTGAGTTCCTGAGTGCACCACTATGTCAGGTCCAGAAGACATCTTTTGGATGCACATATCCCCATCCTTTGATCTTCCATTCCTTCTGTCCCCTCTTCTGAGATGTTCCCCAAGCCTTGGAGGGGATATTAAGCCTGTCCCATTCAGGGCTGAGCATACTCCATCATCACTTATTCTTAGCACTTTGACTAGTTATGGGTTTTTGCATTAACCACCACCTGATTCAATAAGAGGCTTCTCTGATGAAAGCTGGAAACAACACTAATCTATGGGTATAAACATGAGTATTTAGAAGGCAGTTTGACAACATGACTGTTTAATAGAACAATAATAGTACCCATCCCCCGGGCCTATGCTCTCCCCAGCCAAGGGCTCTTGACCAGGTTTACAGAACAAGGCATGAGTTCTTTCCTAGGGAGCAAGCCACAGATTCAATAGGAAAGCTGTTGGTTCATCCCTATAACAGTTGTGCCACTATTGCACTAAAGGGCACATCTTGCCTGATAAGCCATTACTGTAGTTCCCACAGTTCACAACTGGATAGACTGGTGATGATTGTTCTCTTCCAGGAACATAGCACCTTCTGGAACCAAGAAGGCTAGATAATATGGAGGAAGCTTCCAGCATAGCTACAGTTTGATTTTTCTACGACCTGTGATCAACATGTCTGTACCTATTAAATAATAATTCTCCATTTCTCCTCTTCTCATTCTTGGTAACCACAGTTCTATTTTCTGTCTCTGTGAAGCTCAGTACTCTAGGAACCCCACATATGTAGAATCACACAGGATTTGTCTTCCTGTGGCTGATTTATTTATAATGACCTGGAGGTTCATTCATGAAGCAGCATGGGTCAGAATTCTTTTTGCATTGATCGTGGATGCCACATACTGTTTTTCCTCTCATCCACACCAGTGACTGTTGGGAATAAGGCTGTTGTGAATATGTGTGAACCATATCTCTGAGATCCTGCTTTCAGCTCCTCTGGGAATATACCCAGAAGTGGAATAGATAGATTATATGAATGCCTGTAGTTTGAGCAAACATTCATGTTTTGAGCTAGGCTGTGTAAATTTTGCAGCCAGCTCTGCCCCCATACCCAGGGAATGTATGAGTCACCCTATCAGAGGATTGCTTGGCATCAGCCCTAGAAAACTAAACACTTAAAAAATGCATGAATAAGTATCACCACAATCATAGAAGACATAAGAAAATTGAGGCACCCAAGCATCACCTCCAGACAGAAGCACTTGTGGCTACAGAACATTCTGGAACTTGTTTTCACTTAGTAGTACATACATGCATATATTCAATACATGTGGGCTGGACACAAGCTAGACACGAGATCTGTAGGACACTGAGGATTGAACAGTAAGCACTGTAGCCAAGGGTTTTACTTGTAGCCAACCAATGACACAAAGGACTATTTGACATGACATATACTATAAAGGATAATTGTTGGTATCTGAGCCTGACACATGGTCACTATCTCTGTCTGCAAGGGACTTGTAGGCTAGAATAGATACCACAAAGTAGTGTCCGAGATGATTTCAGGTGCTAGATAGGAATATTTCATCTTTAATAGGTACATATTTGCTTTAATGTACAGTTAGAAATATGTGTATTTGTTCACTAAACACACGTTTCCTAAATATTCCCTGGACAAAGCTCAAATTAAAAGGGAATCACATAAACATAAATGGATATAAACTGAATATTAAGAAAATATTAAAATGGAAATAAATCATGGAAAAACTACACAGATAACACACATACATATACACCAAGAAAAAAGTCCAGAGACTACAGCCAGGTATGGTAGTACCTGCCTGTAATTCCAGAACTCAGAAGGTACAGGCAGGAGAATCCTAGCCAGCCTGGGCTACACAGTCTAGAAACTGAGATTCAGATAACTGTGTTTTTACAGACATTTTTTAAAGTATAGGCAACTTAAAATTAAGAAGAGAAAAGATCACGGCTAAGATACAATAAAGGTACAAGGGAAAGCAAGTCTTGGGCAGGAACCTCACTCACTGAAGGACTGTTTGGGATTCAAGAAAGACCTCCTAGAAAGGCACACGGGATAGATTTCATTCCTTTAATTAATCATCATAGGTATGTTTGTCTGAACTCTTCCGTTAGTGGTGGTGGAAGTCCACTGAACTGGCTGAGGCCAGAGGGATAATTTGCAGATGATTTTATGGTCACCTCTGGCCTCACAGTAACAACTCTCTCTCAAACTGTGTTCCTTTTCCCTGAGTATCTGAGCATCTTTGAATGTGAAGTACCCAGATAGGCTCATGTGTTTAGATACTTGGTCCCCAGCTGGTGATGTTGTTTTGGAAGCTTGTGCAACCTTTAGGAAGTAGAGTCTCTCTGGAGGAAGTGGGTCATTGGAGAGAGCCTTAAAGGTTATAGCCTGGCTCTACCTCCTGTCTGCTTCCAAATTGCAGACACAGCGTGCACAGTCACATCATGCTCCTGCTACCTTGCTTTGTCTTCCAGGGTGGACTCATCCCTTCTTAAACGGTAAACCATGAACCAAAATAAAGCCTTTTTATCTATGTTGTTTTGTCAGGTATTTTGTACTGAACACACCCTGCTGTGCCACCCTCTTTATTGGTTAGTTCTTTATTGGGACCAAGTGGACAGGGTGGAAATGGCTGCCCACACTCTGATTATATCTCTTCCACTCAAAGCACCAGCTGGACTGATGTTAATGTTTCTCACTTTCATATCCTGGTTTTTGAGAAGTGATTCAGTTTGAGCTCTATTTCTACAAGAATCACCTTCACAGAGTGAATCAGGAAGGGGAAAGGACAGTTGCCAGAGTCCAGGTAGGAACCCAGTTCATTCCATAAAATTCCAGACACCTGTACATCTGACCAAACTCAAGAACTGCCACCAAAACCAGAAGCCCTTTTCCCCTTCACCAATCCCAAAGACAATGATGGTGTGATCAGAGAGCTGAATGACAAAGGATTTCACCCAAGCATCCTGGCCTGGAACCTGGAATTCTCCCATAGGAAAGCAGGCCCATGAGCCTGCCCTGCACTTAGGAAATCAGACTTTCTTAATCTAGAGGGTGGAAGTGCAGAGCAAGCACTGTGTGTCTGGCCTGACACTTTTACTTTGTATCTCAGAAAATGGTGGGATACATTCCCTTTTGAGGGTCTATGTATGTCAGGCAGAGGATGGTTGCTCAAAAGTTAACATTTCTCACTACAGGCCTAGTATGTACTGTGTTGTCAGTACTTTACACAGATTAACTCAAAGTACCCCATGTGAAATAGCTCCCATTATCCCCATTTCCAAAGAGAAGATTAAGGCACGGAGAGTCGAGAAACCCACCCATGTGTACACAGCAAGGGAATGAGGATCTAGGACATGACCCAGGAACTGTGTCTCCAAGGCAGCGCTGCCAAAGTGCCTGACAGACCAGGGTTAAAACCTTGCTCATGACTTGGTTGTTGTAAATTCTCTTTAACTTACCAATTCATGGTAAAATGAAACAAAAGATACCTATCTTACAAAATCATTGTAAAGACTTGAGGGAAAAAATTTTTGTCAATAGGACACTTAGGATGCTCACCTCCCTCTGCTTCCCTGGGCCTGCACAACCCATAGGCTTCTCCACACCTTGATTCCCCCAGCCTCATTCACTCTCCCATCTCCCCAGCCAGTCTTTCCTCCTAGCCTGGGTCTTGTCCCATTCCTTGTCTTGGTGCCCCAGACACCTGGGGAACCACCACTGCTTCCTGATAGTTCTCATCCAGACCAGCTCAATTCCTTCTCCAGTTCCCAGGAGCACTCTGGGCCTGGCCCCGCCCTCACCTCCCTCTACTTCCCTGGGTCTGCACAACCTGCCAGCCTCTTTCCTGGATGCAGGGGCTGACCTTTCCTCTTCCTGATGCTCTGGATCCAGACCAACCCAGCTCAGTGCAGTCCCCAGGAGCCCTTGGGGCCACTTCCCACCCCCATCTTCCTTTGCATCTCTCAGTGGCAGAGCCACCAGCTGCCCTAGACCAGCAACTTTCCTGGGCCAGGCTCCCAGGACAGTCCAACACCCACATTCCTGAGGCCAAAATCTTTCCTGGAGGGATCCAGACCTTAGGAGAAAGCCTGAGATCATCTGATCCTCATCTGACTTGGGCCTCTGTGGGAACTCCTGAAGACAAAAGCAATCTGGCCACTCCGATATAAAATCAAAAGAGAGAAACAGAAGCTTAGTGGAACCAGCTTTTGATGCCCAAAAAGTAAACCACAAAGAAACATAAAGTTCACAAAAAGAAGCAGACCTAAACTTGAAGGCTTCAGTCTCATACAAGAATCAAAAACTATAAAACAAATTCACATGTCAAAATCACAGAGAGAAAATAACGGTCTTCTAGAGGAGTACAATGAGAACCCCAAAGAGATAATGCAGGACATGGAACTCAAAAGAACAATTATATACATGATAAAAGATTTCAGTGAATTTAAAGAACACACAAACAAGGTAATCATAGAGCTGAAGGAAGATAGGGATAAACTTCTGAATGAATTCAGAAAAGAGCTAGAAATATTGAAAAATACTCAGGCTGAAATGAAGAAGGAGGTGAAACACTCAGTAAGCCAATTAGAAATGACAGGAGAAAGCCTCACCAATAAGATGAATGAAATGGAAAACAGAGTATAAAGACTGAAAATTAAAGTGGACGAACTGGACCACTCAAGCAAAGATTATGAAAAATTTAAGAAATCAAAA
>NW_008360316.1:374365-375132 GCF_000622305.1 Nannospalax galili | reverse complement strand
TTCTTAAGAGTCCATATGTGGGCTGGAGAGATAGCTCAGTGGTTAAGAACACTAGTTGTTCTTGCAGAAGACCCGGGTTTGAATCCCAGCACCCACACGGCAGCTAACAACTGTGGGTTACTCAAGTCCCAGGGTATCTGAGAGCCTCTTCTGATATCTGTGGGCATTGCACAACACGGGTGCACTTACCTACATACAGGCAATACATGCATACACATAAAACAAAAATAATAAATTTTAAAAAAAGAGTCCATATGCATAGCTAAAGGTTACATAACAAGCAACAATGCCAGATAGGAGATACCTTCTTTTGAGTTGTTGGCCAGGGCGGCCAAAGGGACTCCCAGATAGTAACCCAGCATAGAACTGGGAAAATGAACGGCAGACCCCAATCTTATCTAAAGAAATACTGACAACTGATTGCTGCTAGATGAGGAACATCTGACCTTCCTAAAACAAAGACCTCTAGATAGGCTGAGTAGATTCAACAGAAGGGCAAGTAGTGGGGAATGGCTGGGGGTGCTGACAACAAGGCGGACAGTAGCAGGGATATCAGAGTATAAGGGCTTTAGTGGGGGGAGGGAGACTATGGGAGGGTGCCATCTGGGAAGTGGGTATATAGTTGAATAAGATGGTTTGGATGTTCTGTGTGATACACACACAAAAAAAATCAAATTTTAAAAAATGTATTATATTTAAGGAGGAAGCATGGAAATTTACATCATGTTAATTAGTAGAGGTGATAAACATTACCATTGAAATCTACC
>NW_008360316.1:353358-374168 GCF_000622305.1 Nannospalax galili | reverse complement strand
TCAATTTTATGTCTTACAGGGCTTATACTGAGTTCAATATTATATAACTGTCTTAATTCAACTGTGAACTTAGAAACTTGCAGCAACTTGTGAAAGAGATGTACTCTTGCTCTGGAGTGTGTTACTGAATATGTTAAAGCTGTAGTGAAATGCTACTTCTAATCATGTAGTTATTTCAAAAATTTTTTTAAATGATTAAAAAATAATAATTCTTCAAAGCATAAAAATTGTTCCTTAATAATTAGTAGATGTGAAAAACATTACCATTGAAATCTACCTGACAACTTTATATCCATGCTCAGATGCCAAGGAGCTCAGAAAGCAACCGACTGTGACTAGTAATAATGAGATATATAGAGATTAGGAACACATATGCAAACATCTTAGTGTCAATTGCATTAAAAATGATTTTTTCTCTATGAAACTGTGTATTTTAATAATGAAATGGAGATCTTTTTTAAAGGTTAAAACCTCATTTAATTGTATGTCTTATAGGGTTTATACTGAGTACAATATTGTATAACTGTAATAATTCAACTGTAAACCTAAAAATTTACAGCCAATTTTGAAAGAGATGCATCTTAGCTCAGGAAATCGTTATTGAATATGTCAATGCTGTTGTAATGAAATGCTTCTTCTAAGTATGTGGTTATTAAATAAATAATTTTTTTAAAAGACACTTAGGACAATAGGCAGTAGTCATTATTGCTAACCACTAATATTAATTGATAGTTAGATATTATTGATAGTAGCTGCTATTGATAGCAAACCTGAATGGCCACCATCTGGTGCTCATCTGGTGATGGAAAGTGTCCTTATTTTCCACAGTGGAGTTGCTGCCTGGGCCAGTGCTCATGTAAGCTGGTTCATTCTATTGTGATAGAGAGAGCAACATTAGGTTACCAGGACCACCCATGGCTGAGTACAGCCTGAAGCACATCTGCACTCCCGCTGGGTGGCCATACTACTAGTACTTTTCAATAGTTATCTAGGTTTCCAGTTCTTCACCAAGGCAGAACGCACCCATGGTGAGGGGCACAGACTGTAAATACCCAGTACAGATGAGAACTTCACATGGGACCAGATCAAGGTCTAGCCTCTGACACTGCCCCATCAGTTCCCACGTTCAGAGGCAGCCACTGGTGTGTCCTCTACTGCCTTACATTGATTTTTGACAGTTCTTAAACAGCAGAGAGATGACAGCGGTGGCATTTTCACTTTAGTGTTTGGTGGGTACTTTTCACCTTTCACCAAGTGTGCCAGCCATGTGTGCTCAGTGAGACCTTGCTGAAAACCCCTCCCTCCATCCCTCCATCCATCCCTCCATTCCTTTCTTCCTTCCTTCCTCCTTCCCTTCTTTTCTTCCTTCTTTCCTTCCTTTGTTCCTTCCTTCCCTCATTCCTTCCCTCCCTTCTTCCTGTTCTCCTTCCCTCCCTCCCTCCCTCTCTCCCTCCCTCTCTCCCTTCCTCCCTCCCTCCCTCCATCTCTTCCTTCCTTCCTTCTTCCATTCCTTCCTTCCTTCCTTCCTTCCTTCTTCCCTTCCTAACTGTAGCAGCCCCACACACCTCTGTGGGAGCAAAGCATGTGGCAGGAGGAGATGACTAACTGGAACTTAGAAACTGCTGAATCAAGAGTGGCCAGGAAAGGCTCAAAGTGTCACAAACTAATGAACATTCACCAAGTAAATACTGACACCTGTGTTACACCTCTCACAAAGAGCATGAAAAGAATTTATAGAAGATGAGGGTGTGGAAACCAGGAGGCTTGAAGCCATCATTTGAGCTTAAAGTAACAATAAGTTACCACCTTTGGTGATATTACTATGAAAGAGTGTTGTAAGAAATGAAAACTTGCATTTTCCGTACTTACACTGTCTCAGGCCTGATATAGTGGGTTTATACACACTGTCCCAATGAAGAGATATTAGGCCCCCTATGCAGATGGGAAAACTGAAATCAGAAGCAGCTAGATGAATTGCTCAAGGTCCCACAATAAGTAGATGGGCCAGGATTCAGACCATCTCTGATGGATTCTAGAACTATCTTCTTGTCACTGCACTCACATGGATGAAGGACAAGATAACTTCAAGAGGATTTAGGCCTTAGCAGTTGTATTAGGATTCTCTAGAGCAACAGAACTGATGACAGAATAAATACAGATTAAAGAAGATTCATTAGATTGGATTACACAATACAGTCTGGGTAGTCAACAATGGCTGCCTTCAGACTGGAGAGGCTGAGAACCTGGTAGCTGCCAGTCCACAAGGCTGGACGTCTCAGAGGGCCCAACCTTATGCTGAAGGTCTGGAGGATTTCAGGAGAGCCACTGGTCTTCAGTGTGAAAGTCCTGAAGAGGCTGGGCTCCAATGCCAGTGAAGAAACGCAGCAGCAGCAGCGGTAGAGGCAGCAGCAGCAGGGTAGGTGAACTCAACAGTATGATGGGAGGGCAAGCAGGCAAAACCCAGCGTTTTCCTTTAACTTCCTATTACCTTGCTGCCCCCAGAAGGTGCCACCGACATTCAGAGTGGGTCTTCCCACTTAAAATAACCCAATCAAGAAGATCCCTTCTAGGTGTGCCCAGTAGCTTATCTTCTAGTTGATTCCAGACTCAGTCAAGCTGACAACCAAGATTAACCATCACAGCAATGAACAAAAGTAGGTTCCTGAAGCTGCCTCTCGTTACTGGCTAATGGACTGAGTACTTTCCTTTCATTCTTTTTCTAATTGAATTTTTAATTGAATTTTTGTAATTTTCATACAATATAGTTTGATCATATTTAGATCCCCTCCCTTATCCACACCCCCGTGCTGCCCTCTACCCAATTTAATGTGTACACACACACACACACACACACACACACATAACCTATAGAGTCTGATTTGTGTCCCCAGATGTCCTTTAGTGTAGGTCCATCCCTGAGGCCTACCAAGAGTCCCATCCCTGTAAGAGATTATCTCTCCCCCTCTCAGCAGCCATCAGCTGCCAAAAGCTCCTTAGGCTGGGTTGGGATTTCTTACCCACTTCTCTTCATTCTTGAATCAATAAAAGAGGAAGGAAGGAGAACAACTTTCACCTTGCTGGCTGAGAGGTATGAACAATAATGTGCAAAGTACCTATTTTAGCTGAAGTTCCGCTCAGCGCAGTTGGGAACAGCTTCCACCTTGGACTCACTGGAGGCCATTGCAAGCCAGGATGAGATAGCTGCAGCACACAGCAAGCCCTACCTCAGAGAGAGAAGCCACGCTGTCCGTGGTGAGCCTGCTATGTCACCCTTCACACAGTAAACTTTCCGTCAGGGTCTGCCTTTGGCCTAAAGGTCCCCACAACACTTCTAAGCTATGGGAGCAACTGAACACAGAAATCTACTCATCAATTCAAGGAAGTAACTGTTATTGATTTCTGGGGTTTTCCTCCCCACTGGTTGTTTAACTGAATTGATGGGTGCTCTGTGGAGTCGATTGCACCAGCCAGTTCTTTCAGTGTGAGAGATGAAACGACAGCATATGTGTTCCCCAGACAACGAATGAAGCTGCTGCTAGAAACGAAACAGTGTTATAGAAGATCTCTTTTTCCAGTCATGGTCTTTTTGTCTCCACTTCTTTTGCATAAGCAATTAAAAAACATTTAGAGGGATTTCATTGCTTGTCAATTTGCTGGTTAGCTGATTCCTTTTCAATTTTCTGACAGTTCTGAGCAGTTGATTAAATGCTAAAATAAGTGACCCAGTCTCTCTCCCCACAGACTTTAACCACTGAAAAATGGTTAACACATTGACACCATGCGTTCTATGTGGTCCCTACTGCCACCTCCAGTCACATGCATCAGAGCTGAGCTTCGGCAGCAAGTGAAAACACAGACATGCAGGCAAGCCAGCAGAATGCTCTTAAGAGTGGTAACTTACAAACCTGTGAGTTTTATTTTCTTCCCCGGAAGCTGCTCTTCTTGGATTTCAGGTCACCGACAGTGACAAACAACAAAAGTCACAACAGGTCTGACAGAGAGAAGAAAAGATCTAGGGGTAGGAAGGGGAGAAAGCAAGGTCTGCAACCTCTCTGAGCCACTGTCTCCTTATGTTTCCTTCAGCCTTGGGGAGGCGCAGGCTTGCTGACCTCGCTTTAGGAAATGGATTAGAGTTGGATTTTTATTAACTTGCAAAAATGACCAGTCACTCTCTGAGTCTTTGCCGCTGTCATTGCCATCCCAGAGCTATTCTGAGATCTGAGGCCATTGAAATGAACTTGCAACTAAAATTCTTATATATGATAAAAAGAGCAAGTCCCAAGCAGATCATGATGGCACTCACCTTAATCCCAGCACTTTGGAGGCAAAGGTAGGTAGATCTCTGTGAGACTGAGGTCAGCCTGGTCTACATAGCAAGTGCCAGATCAGCTGAGGCTACAGGGAGACCCTGTCTCAAAACAAAATCAAAACCAAAATAAATAATAAATAAATAAAGACCCCCAAGGACTTGGAGTTTCACTCATCAGAAAGCTCCAAAGTTGACTTGGAATACACAGTGTGTATTTTACATTTAATGCATTTTATACAGCATGAGGCATCTCATTTCTGCCAGCTCATGCAATATACTGACATTAAGGCTGGGTGGATGTAATGCTATTTTTAAATTTTTTTTTGCTCCTCTGTATTGATATAAGATAAATCAAGAAACAGCCTCCCTCATTAAAAATGGATGAGGAATTGTGACTATGACTACAAGGCATTCAACACTAGATAATTCTTGGCAAGTAGGAAGTGAATGTCAACACCCGTCAATGATTAAAATCTCTTAGCAGACTAGAAATAGATGGGGATTCCTTAACCTGATTTTTTTAAGAATCTATTAATGTTCCATAGTAAGTACTGTTCTCTGTGGCATTCCTCTCCTAATTAAGAAACAGGACAAGGAAGCCCATGACCAGCATTTCTGTTCAGCATTGTACTGAAGGTCCTGCCAGGTCAGTGTGAAAAAGAAACAAAACCTACATGGACTGGAAGAGAAACAAACTATCCCCAGGAGACTGGGCCATCTGGACTTTATTAATAAGATTTCAGACTTCCATTTGGGCTCAGCCAATGGGCACATCAGCAAGAGATCAATGAGTGAATGAGAGGAGAGGCTCTCCAGGTGTGGCTCTCCCCAGATCCCTCCTGCTGAGCTGTATGCCGATTCTGTTTATAACTCAGTCTTTAGCTCACACATTCTGTCACCATTTCTGGGTTCCAGTAACCACCCACTGTTTCTAACTCCTCAACACAGATGGTTCCCAACACAAGATGGTTCAATTTAATGGCTTTTTTTTTTTTTTACTTTATATCACTGTGAAAGTGATACATATTTTGTAGAAACTAATGTGAATCTTTAATTCTGAACTTTCCTGGTCCAGCACTCTCTTGGGATCCTGGATAGCTGTGGAAAGCTATGTCTCTTAGTCAGCTCCATGATCACATGAGAAAACAACCAACACTCTAGAGTGCTGTGCTGCTAAACTGCAATGATCCTACAGTGCATATAGTGAATATATATTCAATGTTTTCAATCATCTGTGCAGACATCTTTTTTAATATTTTATCATTTTTGTTTTTTGTGTATGAGTGTATTGCCTGTATGTAAGTGCACCTATGTCACGCAAGGCCCACCCACAGAGGTCAGAAGACGGTGTTGGATCCCCTGGAACTGGAGTTATAGACAGTTGTTAGCTGCCATGTGGGTGCTGGAAATTGAACCCAGGTTCTCTGAAAGAGCATCCAGGGCTCTCAACCACTGAGCCATCTCTCCAACCCCCAAGCATCTTCTTTAAAGAGGCACCTCACTGGGCCTCAAGTGGACAGGAGTTTCTGATTCTAGCCAGATATGTTGGTAGAAAACACTTGCTTCTAACCTGATGACCAGGCTTTGGTTGGATTACATGTCCTGCTGCCTTGAGGCTTTCTTTTTTTAATCTCTGTGAATCCCGTAGACAACCTCTGTGTATGTTCATGGAGAAGCTTTCCAAATCGTTTATCTTGAGCTCTGCAGCTGCTGCCTCTTAGTGTGCACATCTGCACAGAAGTCCAAATTCCCAAGTCTAGGCTCCAGGCCTCCCACTACCTATCCAACACAGTCTGACAGAACTGCCAGTTTCCATTTTCTAGAAGGGAGAGGAGAAAATGACCACACATTATTGAACAGATGCTCTGACAGACTCTTTATACACATTAGTTCCCATTTATTCTCTATTTTAGAGATAACAAAATGTGCCTGAGAAAGGCCCAAATTGTAAGTGTTCAAGCAAGGTTCAGACCTAGTTTATGTGGTCAGTTGCTTAAATCTGATGCATAGTTTCCCATTGACAGGCCAGTCACTCCTCAGTAACCCTTCTCAGATGAATGCATGCATTCACAAAATGAACGCTGTGTTTCTCAGCCTTCCTCACAACACGATGCTGTCCCACAAGCAAGCGTCAACAATGGTGGGTAGGCGAACTGCTGTAAGCTTCTTGAGGTTTGTTTCATTAAAAGAAAAAGGGTTTTTTCCTACATATCCACTGACATGTAAGGCAAACAGTGGTGGACCTTTCTGGAGTCTCTGGATGAGGACCATCCTTACAGAGAGGAAGCATGGAGCACAATGGTCCCCACCATTGGCCACGATGCCACAACTCACTTATAACATGAGAAAGATTTCTCCCTCTCTCTCCCCACTGCCCAGGGTCTCACTATGTAGCCAAAGATAGCCTCAAACTCACTACAATCCTGCTTCAGCCTCTCAAATGGGATTACAAGTTGAGCCATCACACTCTGCTGTCATTTTGGGTCACTGCGTCTATGGCTAAACCTAGAGTCTAACTTAGATATCTTTTTGAAGAAGGCTGTTTTTTTTTTTTTTTTTCTTATTCCTTTTCTAAGTATAAACATTGTTATATGAGAATAGCAGGTCTCCGTGGGAAACCTTTGTTAATTTCAGAACACCTTCAAAAGCTACTAATTTAGCATGCAAATGAATGTATGAAGTTGGGAGATTTTGAAAAATAAGAAGCCTTGGCAACATCTAAAAGTATGACAACAGATGTTGTTTCTGAGATGCACTTATGAGGGAATGTAAGTTAGTAAAACACGATACATTCATTTAAAAAAAAAACTTTTGGGTGACTAGTACCTTCTCTTATAGGGCTATCTTGAGAATATGGATGGGCAGACAGCAACTGAAAGTACCAGCTGTGAAATAAGGGATGCTCAAAGCCAAGTTCAAACCTAGCCACGGGACAGCCCCAAATGAGTCCTCAGTGTTTCTAGCATTGGCACTAGGCCTCTCAGGGGGAAAAGGGGTAGAACAATGACGGTCCGATGGTTATCTTCAATGGATTTAGAATCACCTAGGAAATTGAGGCACATACCTCTGGATATATCTGTGGGGTCTTTCCAGAGAAGCAAGTTGTACCCTGAATGTGAGCAGCACCATCCCATGGACTGGGGGCTTGGACAGACATGAAGGAGGAAATTAACAGAGCACCACATCCCCCTGCTCTCTGCTTCCTGGCCCTCCCCAGCACCCCTCTCCCCACCACAATGGATTGACACCTCTGAAACCATGAGTCAAAACAAGTCTTCTCTCCTTTTGTTGTTTATGTCAAGCATTCTGTCACCACTATGAGAAAATAACAGATACAATGGGTGAATTGACAGGCAAGCAAATATAAATGACCAATGGGCATACAGAAAAAAGTCAACTCATAAGTTGTCAGAAAAGGATAAAAAAGCTTTAGAATTATACAAATGGAATTGGTACTGATCCAGAAAATTCAGGCATGCACTTGGGTGTTTTACTTACAGGCAGAACTCAGCAATGATGTTTAATATGTTCTGAATTTTTATTCTATTTTCCATAGCAAATGATTGCTTTCTAGAAAAAGTGGGTCTGTCCCTCTATGTCTTCCCTTGTCAGAAAAGGATAAAAAAGCTTTAGAATTATACAAATGGAATTGGTACTGATCCAGAAAATTCAGGCATGCACTTGGGTGTTTTACTTACAGGCAGAACTCAGCAATGATGTTTAATATGTTCTGAATTTTTATTCTATTTTCCATAGCAAATGATTGCTTTCTAGAAAAAGTGGGTCTGTCCCTCTATGTCTTCCCTAAGTTCAAGGGCAGCCTAGGCTTTAGGGAGAATTTGAGGACAGCCTGGGCTACACGCCATACTGTCGGAGGGAGGGAGAGAGACAGAGAGAGAGGGAGGGAGGGAGGGAGGGAGGGAGACAGAGAGGGAGACAGAGAGTTCATTTTGGTTTAGATATAATGCTGAGGACAGGGACACCAATAGGCACAGCAAATAGTCAGGAGCCACTAGTCCTGCTAGGTTTTACTGAATCCATCAAAATTTGGCCAGCTTCATGTTCCCCCTCACATCAATCCAAGGTTTAAACAAGATACTTTTTAATGCTATGGTTTGAATGTGCCTCCAAGTACATGTGCTAGGAATTTAAGCTCCAAACTGATATGTTAATAATATTTGGCGGTGAGATCAAAAGGGTGGGTCCCTGAAGATCACATTAGTGGCAGTGCTCTTCACCACTGAACCAACTTTCCAGCCCCCTAGATTATCTCTTTTAATCGCCTTTATTCTTTAGGTGGAAGTGTTTGTAATACTCAAGACTTCACTGTAGACTAGGTTGAAGTGGGTTGAAGGGTGATTTTCCTTTGATGGACTGCCACTTGAGGCTCCAGAAATGACCCCCAAAACTTCCCTGAGAATAGAATATTGTCTCCAAAAGCAATCACTATGAAAGAGTAAACCCACCATGAAAATACAGGAATAATCACCAAAAGTACCATCACCTCTTAAGTGTCAGTCGTCTTAGGGAGTAAAGTATTGATAGTATTGTGCACACTAGTATATCAGTTACTGTGGGTATAAGCAGAAAGGAAAAAAAGATAAAAACTAGTGGTTAGTGTTCAGCTGGTAAAAAAAAAAGAAGTGTAGAGGAAGGAAACATAAATAAAGGCAGGGATGAGGGTGCAGATAAGGCAGTTTGGCTAAATGTAAAGAAAAGAAAGAGGTTAAAAAAATACAATCAGATAACTTAAACAGTCCCAAGTCTCAGGAGGCTGAGACAGACTGTACAAACCAGACCAGCCTGTGTTCTTTAAGAAACATAAGTAAAGGAATGTGAAAAGGGATGAGCTGGAGAGATGGTTCAGTCAGTAAAGTATGGACTGTACACACATGAGGACCTGAATTCAGATCCCCAGCACCCACATAAAAAGTTGGACATGACACAGATTAGTGCATCTCTCAACCCTCCTCAGAGGAGCTTTTTCTTGCAGTAGATAGCGATTAACACAGAGGCCCACAACTGGTCAATATGCAGAAAATAAGAGACTGTGGGGTACTCAGTCCTAAATGGGACAGCTATATCACACCCTCTCCTCCCAAGGCTCAGGGATTGTCATGGAACAGGGAGAAGAAAGACTTAAGAGACAGAGGATTTCTGGACACAACAGGTCAGAAGCACATATGAACTCAAGTGATTCTAACCTGTGCAAGCTCACGCCAGACAACATCCCAGGGTGGAGTGGGGAGGCGGGCATGAAGTCCTGCCTCTAACTGAAGAGCTACTGGCATCTGACAGCTGATGGAAGAGGTCAATTTGATCCTTGGTTGGTTGACCGTGTCCCTGGGGGTGGACCCACACCCAAGAGTATTTGAACAACACAAATGGAACGCCAAGGGCTTTAAGAAAAAAAAAGGACACAAGTTGTGGGTGGATGGGGAAGTGGGGGTAGGTTTGAAAGGAGATGAGGGAGAAGATAAATGCAATCAAAATACATAGTATGAAATCCTCAAAGAATTAATACAAATATTATTTTTTAAGATGGGCATGGCAGCATGCATCTATAATCCAAGTGTTGTGGAGGCCAAAACAGCTGAATCAGTGTGCTTCATGTTCAGCAAGAGACACTATCTTAAAAACATGATGGATGGGGCTTGGGAGATGGCTCGGTGCTTACTGCTCTTGCTGAAGACCAGAGTTCACGTCCCAGCACCCACATCCGACAGCTCACAACTGCCTGTAATTGCAGTCCCGGGGGATTCAATACTTTGCTGGCTTCTGCAGGTACCTTTAAGCACCTGCATGCATGTATGCATACAGTACACACACGCAGGCACAGACACATACACATAAATAAAATAAATCTTTTAAAAATGTGGAAAATGATTGAGAAAGACGCCAAACATCAAGCTCTGGCAAATACCCACATGCACATATGCACACATCTACATGAACATGTACATACACATATACCCACACGAACACGTCCACAAACATATTAACACACACACATACACGCTCCCACACGGAGAGACTAGGAAAGGAGAAATAAAGATACAGAGACGACAACACAGCAGGACAGAGCCGGCTCACTAAACTGACATTGGGTGTTACATAAGGAAGAAATTAATGTGAAGGAGAGAGAGACAGATGGGGCCACCGAGCTTGAAAGCAGTCTGACTGCTTGTTGGTTCTTTCTTGAGTCTTCCAGCATTCTTTTTGGGGCTCTCAAATGCCTGTCACACCCCTGGGCATTCGTTTGTGAGGTCAGGTCACAGGTGCTAGTCACATCTCTGTGTATTCCCTCAGGAGTCAGGCTGTGAATGCTATTCTCATTTCTGGTCCATCCCAACCTATCCAAGGTGACACTGCCTGAGACTGAGTGAACACATCAGTCTTCAGAGCTCTGGTCAGGTGTTTCTCTACTGCAGAGCTACTCCCTAGATCAGCAGTTCTTATCTTGTTGTAATGGCTTCCAGGCTTAGGACCCCACTGTATAACAGGAGGGAGGGTAACCCCTGAACACTGAATCACTGCTAAGTCCCACCCATGACCCCTCATGGAAGCTGCATCACAAATCCTCACTTCTTGACTTTTGAAGTTCTTCAAAACTTCTTGTGTCTTCCCTAAAAATGCCTCAGTTGCTATAGCCGGTCTTCAAAGTAACTACGAGAGGTGTTAGTCATGATGAAGGTTTCCTATTTACAGATGGGAGAGTAGCCGGGGAAATACAAACTTGCAACTATCAAGGCACAAGGCGCTGAAAGTCCAGACTAATTTGGCACTGTCGCCATGAGGACGCTGCCATGTGTTGCCTGCTTCCTTAACTACCTCTCTAAATTTTTCTTTATGATTCTCATTTTAAGAACCAAGTAATATTAAGCTTGTTGGATGGGATGTAGCCCAAGTAATAGAACACTTGCCTAGTACAAAGTTTGACTTCAATCCCAGGATCATGATAAATACACGACCAATTCTGTTTTGTGTATTTGTTGTAAAACCACAAAGTCTCCTTCAAAAAGACATGGAGCTAAGCTTGTCTATCTGGGTCTTTGCAACTGAACCACTCAACTTCTCACCCAAATGCAGTCCTTCAATTAAGTCTGCTAAAATGGTCAGTAAAAGAACTCTCAGAGGCTCAAATACTCAAAATATAAGAGGGATGAATGAGTCATCTGTAGAAATACATCTTGCAACTGGTCTTGATTTACGTGAAATGCAAGCAATCCTAAAAGGACTGAAAATTAAAGTGCTGCATAGAATACCAGCATCCTCCATCGAGCTGGAATTCTCTGGATGTGTCGTATATATTCATTAGTCACTGGAATGCCAAATGATACTTATGGTTGTTTCATGGTCACCCTAAGGGTACACTCACACAAAAAATCAGAAATAAAGGGAGATGACTCCCTGGCCTATCTGTAATAATGGTAAGAGTGGAAATCATGTGAGTAGGTGTCCAGACTTCAAGGATCAATGACTGCATCTCACACTGTCTATACTCATACATGCCAAATCTGTAAACCAGAATAATGATTAGAATTGCATATATACACATCTATCCATTTACAATTGTGAGTTCAGAGTAAATCCTTCTTAGCATTTCTGGCAACCTACTTAATAATCAATACTTTATCAGGCGATTATGATTTCCTAACAGTAAGCTCTGGTTTTACTCTCTAAAGTTCCAACTGAAATTACCAATAAAATCTACTAAAAGGTCAATACTAGGAACATTTGCTATTGCTTTTCAAATTTTATTTATTATTTTTACTTTATTTGTATGAGTGTTTCCCTCACATGTAAATGTACCCCTGTCATGCAATGTCCATGGAGGCCAGAAGAGGGCATTGGATCCCCTGGAACTGGAGTTATGGACAGTTGTTAGACTTGTGGGTGCTAGGAGCCAAACCCGAGTCCTGTGCAAGAGCAGCCATGCTCTTAACCACTGAGCCATCTCTCCAGCCCCAAGCTATTGGTTTTTTATTTAAGGCATGACATACTGAATTTCTGTTTGCATGTGTATATAAATCTTTCAAATTATTTTGTTTGGATCATGATAATCCCTTGCTCACTTTAATTGTCAAAGCCTGACGATGCAATCTGGTGACTCCCGCCTCCTGCATCCCACTCTTGACCCTCTTCACTCCACAGCCACCAGCCAAAACAAAGCCACTTTGGTGTCAGTTTCCAGTGTGGTCCTGAAACTGAATGGAGAAAATCAAATCTAATCAAATAAGTCTGTGGCAGCAGTTGCTGAACATGATGCCCATAACAACAAAGTGAGTTGACATGAACTATGAATCTGCCTCAAGTCCGAAGCCACACAGGTGAAAAATGTTGGGAAGCTGGAGGGGAGGGGCTCCTCATTGTGTCTGATGCTGCATGCCTCACATTTTCTAACAGATTTGCATGGGAAAATATAGTTGGCTTGTTTGAGAAGGGAGAAACTTGGAGAGTCCTCTGCACCCTCCAATGTATGACTGAGGGCTAGAGTGAATGGAACCCTAAGAACTGCCAGAGTTAGCAAGCTGCAGGCTCCAGCAGAACAGTTCTGTCCACAAAGAGAGTGTGCTGGGCACAAAATCCAAGTAGCTAGAGGCAATGCGGGAAAGAGAAAGCTCAGGTGTTACATATACCACGCATGCATACCTTCCCCCCTTCACCTTCCTACTGAAGATGGCTAGCGCATTTTGTGTTGCTCTAGGGGCATCACATCCATTCCATTCTATAGCCACACTGTGGAAAATGACATGTAAATTCAGAACTAGGGAAAAATAGTAGTCATCACTTACAGCACACACTAAAAGAAGCTACAAATTGAGGTGAATGTTAAAGTCTAAACACAGAAGAAACAGCAAGTAAACATGTACCTTATTTGAGAAGAGGAAATTTTTTTCCTAAGCTAAAAAAGTCCAAAAATAATATAATTGAATACAGAAGAGTGAAAAGCAGGTTAAATGGCAAACAGCAAACAAGAATCCTGGCAGCTACTGTGGCAGACAGAGTTGATATCTTTAATATGGAAAGGCCAGGAAATAAAGCAGCGTGGACGACACCAGGCAAGAGAACAAGGAGCCAAAGGCATAAGCGTAATTTGCAGGAACAGAAATACAAATGACTAACAAATATGTAAGCAATTTTCAGGCTCTCTGGCAAGCAAAAACATGCAAATTAAAGCACTACTACCCCATCTTTTTTCTTCAAATTGCCACTATTTAAAAATCAAGGAAAATCTTTGTGTAGTAAGGGTGCTGGAAAACTTTCATGTTTAAGGGCTGCTGCCAAGAATTAAATGTGTATAGCATTTCTAGAAGGCCATTTGTTAAGGCAAATTAAAGGTTTAAAAATGTTAATGTTCATTGACCAGGTAATCCCGCACTTAATATTTTTTTAAGGTGTATAAGTATTTTATCTGCATGTATGTAAGTGTACCCATGTCATACAATGCCCACAGAGGCCAGAGAGAGCATTGGATTCTCTGGAACTGGAGTTACAGATGGTTGTTAACCATCATGTGGGTTCTGGGAACTGAATCAGGGTCTGCTGCAAGAGCAGCCAATGCTCTTAACCACTGAGTCATCTCTCCAGTCCCTAATAATCTATTTTAAGAAACAAAAACAAGTATCTGTGACATAAATGGCCACACAATGTCACCTATACAACATGCTGAAATATGCAAATATATAAAAGAATAATTTGCAGTCACTTAAGTGTATTATTTGAATAATTATGCATGTATAGACGAATGTCATATTTGCAAGGTGTTGTAGCTTCAATGCACCCTGCTCCATTCCAAAGATGAATCTGTTCCACACAACGTATTTGACTGTTCATTGTGGCCTTTCCTCCCCCCCCCCCCCCCCCCGCATAGGGTCTCACTAGGTAGCCTGCCTGGCTTGGAACTTGAGAGCCTCTTGCCTGTGTCCCCTGAGTGCTGAGATTACAAGCATGCACCACCACACTCATTTGAACCCCAGGTTTTGCCACTGGAGTTCAATCACAAATGGGATATAGAGATAACAATAGCATTCACTGTCAGTTCTTAAGGTGGCATTTCCACCCAATCATTCCAAGGGCTTTGTCTAGTGGCCTCATGAGGAAGAGCTGACCTTGACATCTGCCTTGGTGCACCACTGGTACATGTCTCACAAGTGGGCATTGAAATATCAAAGCAAGTCCTCAGGCCCCCTCCTGCCCACACACACACAGAGCTCCATTCCTGGCCCAAAGCTTCCATTTGAAGGTCTTTAGCAGGAAACCTTGGAGAGACTTTCCCCATGCCCACACAGTATCCAGCACTTTTGGCTTCTTATTCTCCCCCTTTTCTCCTCCTCTCCCCAGTCACGAGTCTGCTCTATTACACTGCACAAGTCTTCTGTTCAAGGCTCAATCCATAATGAGATGACCCCTTGTCTGGACTGAGCCTCACCATGATGCTGTTGCAGGTAGGAAAGAAAACTGACTCTCCTTTTAGTCTCTTGTATATTCCTATTTTAAATTTATAATGAAAACATTTTAAATTAGCATATGCAGTTTCATTGTAGCATTTCAAACAAAGCTTCTTTCATTGACTCTCTTTCCTACCTCTTCTCCCCTATCCCCCAACCCCCCCGTTTGTACCCGTCCACTAGCTCCATATTCTCCTTTCCACTTTCAAGTCACATGTTTCTTGTTGCTCTCTGGCACTTCCTCATCTCTCATCCCCCCACCCCCAGCCTGCTTTGCCTCCTTTCTAGTTCCATAACTGTAGCCACATTCACCTGGTTCATATACATACAGACAGAGGTGTTATAACGAGGCTCTGCCCATGAGCAAGAACGCTACACACACCGTACAGTAGGCAGTGGAAGCCATCACTGTTGCTTTCCTTTGGGTTTGCTGCCTTAGTCAACCACTCTGACACCTGATGCTCAGCATTCTCCAGCTCAGCTGAGCTCCTGACAAAACACATGCTCAGAGTAATCATGCCTTACATAAATCTGGGTTTAATTTTAGATCAAAGATCACACGTCATTATGAACCGTTCCTGTACTTAATAGTAAATGTGTTCATACTTGTTAAATCTCCGAAGAGGCTCTACTGTCAAGTTACTTTATTCCCTGTTTCAGGTCATGATGGCCTTGCTTGCTAGTCTGAAGTCTACCATCCGTGAAATTTGTGACTTACTACTTACTACACTCACAGTCATGAACAGGTAAAATTGACACTGACTCCTTGTTCCTTTTGTGCCCTTTTGTTAAACTTCCTGGAGCCTCTTCCAGATACTGATCTTCCAGCTCTCAGGAAGCACCACCTGAGTCCTATCTTTCCTATTATTAAAATTAGACCTTTGGCAGAGTGGAGATAAACCAGCAGTCTGCCTAAAGCAGCCCCTTTATACTCAAGGGGGCTAGTTTGGGGATGATGCTAAATACACTTTGTCTCAGAGATGGACATGAGACCCAAGAAGGCAATGTGAGGGCTCCAGGGAATGACTATCACCCTCAATTTTTTTCCCTACCAGAGACCAAGGGAAAAGTGCTTTTTATTTTTCTAGAATCTAGAATCTTGAGACCTGAAGTCTTTAAATGCTTTGTAACATTTTCTTGACTAGTACAGGATATGTGCTATAGGAATGAATAAGAAATCACTCAAAAAAAGAAAAAAGAGAAAAGCATCAAAAATCAAGTCTAAGTGCAGTAATACTTAGTGCATTAGTAAGTTTCTCTTCTGTTTAAATCAGTATGAGTTGGGTTTGTCACTTGTAGCCAAAAGAATTCTGATTAATATATATATAATGCATCTCCGTTTTATGTTTGTTTAGCATAAAGTTTTTCTGGATAATTGCATTAATGATCAAGATCTGAGAATACAAATGACAGACAATGACATTCAGTGAATTCAATCATATATTCACTGTATTAGTTACTTTTCTGTTGTTATGATAAAACACCATGACCAAGGCAACTTATAGAAGGAAGAGTTTATTTGGCTCACAGTTCCAGAGGAATAAGAGTCCATCATGGCGGGAAAGCATGGCAGGAAGGCACGGCTGCAGAAGGGCCCGGAACATAAAGCTGAGGCCTCATATCTTCAAGCAGGCACAGAAGCAGATAGAGACAAACTGGACATAGGCAAGCTATACACTCTCAAACCCCATCTATGGCATGCCTCTTCCAGCAAGGCCACACCTCCTGAGTCTCCCAAAATAAGGCCACCAACTAGGGACAAAGTGTTCAAGTACTTGGAATTTATGGGTGACAGTCATTCAAACACCATACTTGCCTGTTAGCTGTTGCTATTGAGCACAAAGCTGAGTTAGGCAACTAGAAATCACTTCTAACACAAAAACTCTGATAGCTGACTGCAAAACTCTGACCTCTGTAAAATGAATATAGTCCAGCTACTTCTGCTTGGGAAACAAGTGGCTTCTGCCTAATTTTGAATTTTCCCCTTATTCTGTGCTCTAAATCTCCACTTCTACAAATGGAAATATTAATTCCAATTAGAACGCATTCGAGTTCTAACAATAGTTGTGATTTGTATCTAATTACATGCTTCTAAAAAGGGTGAAATTGGATGTAGCAGAGATTGGGTCCTGCTGAGTCCTCATGAGGTAAAGGGATCTACAGAGGTGAAGTCGGAAGTAGAGATATGCCTGAAGGACACTGTGCTTTCACCCTTGAATAAATCAGGATGTCAGCGTCTCCTAACTCTGTCCCAGGGAAACTGGAGCTTCCCTAACTAAACATACACAATGTGCACACACACATACATACACAACACATGTACACACATATACACACAAACACACATACACATACACATACACATACATACACACACAGAGAATTCATTGTGTGTGAGTTGGGTTCATCACAACCAGAAGAATTCTAATGAGCATATATAGTACATCTCAGTTTTATCATTTGTTTAGCATAAAGTTTTTCGCATCATTTTCCAGATATCTGGAAGTTACTGGCCACACTTATTATCTAAATAAATGAAAGAAACTACAAAAGTCTTACACTTTTTCCAGATTTGCCCATCCCAGCATCCTCTCTGACCCACTTGAAGAATTCAACATTTTTAAAGCAGACATGGGAGGGCTTATTAAAAACATACTAGTCTCCATCTTGAATTTCTGACAGCTGTTTTAAGGCATTTTATACAAACATCTATAATATATTTGTTTCTCTACACTTCTGGGAAAAACCATTAATTAATTAATTAATTAATTAATTTTGAGACAGGGTCTCCCTGTAGCCCCAGCTGGCCTGGAACTCACTATGTAGATCAGACTGACTTCAGTCTTACAAAAATCCACCTACCTCTGCATCCTGAGTGCTGGAACTAAAGTCATGCACCACCACATCCAGGAAAACCCCACATTTTGTGTGAAAGAGCTTCAGTAATGTCCTGCACCCTCCTGTTCTGGTATTAGTCATTCTCCAGCAAGGCCTTCAGTTGCTTTGGTTTTCAAATCCTGCTACTTATCAGTGCTACGTGGGCAACTTTATCACAAATCCAGGAGTTGGAATTCTTGCCACAACTTGTGAATGCAAAGGGGGCACAGAAGCCTGGATATTGCTAGATGACAGAAAAGTGGTTCTACCCAGAAACAGGGAATCAAAACCTGCGCTTAGCTGGACCCCCCAGGGTATTCACATGTGTGTATCCCAGAAGCCCTCAGCTGTGGAACATACAAAGAGACCTGGTTCCCTTCTTCCACGCCTATTATTCAAGTATCAGACTTCTACTTAATTAGGAACATTATTAATGTATGTATATAGTATATATTATTTACTTAAATTTGATTTATTCTTCATCTGTACCTTACTCTAATCAGATTTCAAATCCCATCCCAAGCCTCGAGTGAAAAATAAGCTTTTGTCTTTCTTTACTGCTAAATAGAAATCCATTGAGTAAATGTATCACATTTTCATTATTCATTCAGTCAGTTGGGGAACAGTTAGGTTGTTTCCATTTTTGAGAGATGCACAGCCCTAAGTGACACATCTACAGGGGAACCTCTACACCTAAGGTTCATGGAACATAGAGGAACACGGGGTAAAGAGAATACTAACGCATCCTTTAACTCTCACCAGCAAAGCTTCCTCATGCAACAGAGTACGATGCACACAGAAGGCCACAACTGCCCAAGGTGTAGAGAATAAGAGACTGCAGAGTGCATGTCCCTAGATAGGACTTATATTAAACCTTACCCGTCCAGGGTTCAGGGATGGTTCAGGGTTCAATGATTGTGAGAGCCAGGGTTGGTGCTTGATCATAAGGAAATGGTCTTCCAGACCTCTGGGACCTTGCTCATATGAACTTGCAGCAATGGTGACAGCATGCACAAGACCCACTCAGACTCAATCAGGAAAAAACCCATCATAGAACTGGGGAAATGGGCAGGAGGCCCCAACCTTAGCTGAGAAACTATTGACAGCTGATTACTGCTGGGTGAGAGAGAGTTGATCCTCTTTAAGGGAGTGACTCCAAATAGGCTGACTAGACTCCAGTGGATGAACTTGCACCCAGGGACATCTGGGACAAAAGCTTGACTCCATAGGCATACATTAACATACATGACAGAATGCATGAAAATCTGGTGGAGGGTGATGGGAGGGTGCCGATGCAGAAGGAAGTATAAAGATGATTAAGATATTATTTATGAAATGCAGAAGCATTCAATAAAAATATACATAAAAATAGGTTTACATTTTTAGATTTATTTTTAATTAAAATTTTAAAATCATATAATATATACATTCATGTAAAACAATGTAATATTTTGACACATGTATACAATGTGCAGTCACATCAGGGTAATTAGAATCCCATCACCTCCAGTGTTTATCATTTCTTAAACCCTCTTTTCTATCTATTTTGAGGTATAAATTTTGGTTAATGATGGTTATCTAGCTTCAGATATTTTAGGGGTCCTCATCGGTGTCACCCCACTGTGTTTTCAGGAGAGGTTCTCCAGGCCCTGCACCTCTGCAGTATCTTGAGCACATCCTCCTCCTGCATCTCTTGCCCTTTGCTTCCTCCCTCTGTTTTGCTTCCAAGGCATTTGATCTCACTGTGACATCAACATTCATCTCCTGCCACCTAACTCTTCCTAACCCCCCATCTCAACAGATCTCCCAGGTTCCCATCTGTCTTTCATCTCCTTTTTGGCCAGCATTAATGTCGAATAACATACAGCCCAATTCTCTGCTAGCTTTTGGGCTGGATGCAACAGTCTATTCCAACTTCTAAATTCTATTCCTAGGAAACTGCTGGTTAATACCCACATCTTGCTATGCCTACCTGACTTCAAGACATCTGACTCAAAAGGGTAAATTCATCAGCCACCCTGAAACTTTATCTTCCCCAAACTAATCAAACCACCTCCTTAAAGACCTTCAGTTTTTCACGTTTCATCTAGATATTTTGAAATTGCCTAGGTGTGGCAGATTGAAAACATGTATAAAAGCAGTGGTTGGTTTGTTCTAATGAGAGCAGAATGAACAAGCACTCACAAGCAGAACATGGGTTATGAGTGAATTCTACCTTAGCTTCTTTACTTCTGAGGTTCCTAAAACCATCAACCCCCTATGTCTTTCCAGTCACTTGTCCCACAGGAAACTCCCATGACCAGTCCCTGGATCAGATTATCATCAGAAATTGTCCATACCTCACACCCTGAGTGCCAATTTCCCAGTATCTGATCAAAATTCTTTTGCTAATCAGACATATTCCTTCATCCAAGCCTGCTGACCCTGGCTCAGGCTGAATCAACTGCAATATAAACTTGATCCCCCAGTAGTTTTCATAGAGTATGAAATAAGCTAAGAATGCCATCTCTCCTGAGGCCTTTACTGAAGATTTGTGGAATCACATGGAAAAGTTGTACCATACCCGATAAACCTACACTTTTCACCCTCCTCACATCTGGCACTCAACCTACAGACTGTACCTCTGAGGTCCCTTTTATTCTTCCATCCCTTGTGCAAGGCAAGTCCTTTTTACCCGCAGATTCTCCCCATAAGCTAGTGCACCCATCATAATGTGGAATATACTCCAAGATTTCAGGATTATGGAACAAGAAAACATATTAGTAAGGAGATAAGAGTAAAGAGCAAAGAATGATTATAGACGAGCTCAGAGAGAATGCGTCTACTTGAAATCAAAGCACATAAGAAATCTTAGGGCCTTGGTTTGGGCATCAAGATCATCTATGGATGAAACTTACATTTAATCACCAGAAGATTTCAGTCTTACAATGGGCAGATATCCATTCATCAAGCTTTACAGTATAGGTGCAAGGGGTCTAAAGTTTGTTTCTTTATTAGTTTTGAATAAGCTACTCTGTGCTTATCTGGCAAATGGGGATAATAAAACTACCATCTTCCAAGGTTGTGGTGAAAGTGAGAGAAATATATGCTATTGTGCTGGATAGCTTTAGTGTCAACTTGACACACCTGGGTTGAGGGAGCCTCAATCGGGGAATTGCCTCTATTGGACTGGC
>NW_008360316.1:349403-351996 GCF_000622305.1 Nannospalax galili | reverse complement strand
TGAGAGGGAAGGCAGAGGTATAAACGTTGGAGATTCGTGTTAGGGTTCTGTGACTTCAGGCTCCTTGTGCTGGATAGCTTTAGTGTCAACTTGACACACCTGGGTTGAGGGAGCCTCAATCGGGGAATTGCCTCTATTGGACTGGCCTGTGGCCATGTCTGAGGGGCATCTTCTTGATGAGTGATGTGGGAGGGCCCAGCCCACTCTGGGTGGTGCCACCCCTGGGCAGGTGGTCCTGTGTTGCATAAGAAAGCAGGCTGAGCAGGAGCCAAGGGAGCAAGCCTGTAAGCAGTGTTCCTCCATGGCCCGTGCTCCAGCTCCTGCCTCCAAGTTCCTGCCCTGAGTTCCTACCTTGGGCTCCCTGATGAACTGCGTGCGACCTGGGAGATGTAAGACAAATAAACCCTTTCCTCCCCAAGTTGGTACTGGTCAGAGTGTTTTGTCACAGTAGTGAAGAAACAAACTAAGACAGCTATGTTCAGTGCTTAGCACAGAACCTGCTCCAAGTAAGCATTTAATGCATTTCAACTACAGTAAGAGGCTAGGCACGATGGTGCCTGCCTTTAATCCCAGCACTCCGGAAGCAGAGGCAAGTGGATCTCTGTGAGTTCAAGGCCAGCCTGGTCTACATCGTGAGTTCCAGGTCATCTGGGGCTAGAGGGATACCTTCTTTGGTCAAAAAGACCAAAAAAAAAAAAAAAACAAACAAACAAACAAACAAAAAAACTAAGAATCAGCACTTCAGCACTAGTCATAAACCTCCTTCTAGGGACTTGGAGAGATGGCTCTGCAGTTAAGAGCACTGGCTGCTCTTGCAGAGGACCCAGGTTCAGTTCCCAACATCCATATGGTAGCTAACAACCATCCATAACTCCATCTCTAGGGAATCTGACACCCTCTTCTTGCCTCTGTGGGCATTGTATGTATATGATGTATAGACATACGTGAAGGTAAAACACTCATGCACACTAAATAAATAACAAATAAATAATAAAAATAAACCAACTTCCAGAAGACTCTTCTTGAAAACAGCATTTTATTCTGATATTATATTTTAAGTATAGCTGTATATTTATGAAAAATAAACCAAAGAAAGATACAGAGTAAGGGAGAGGTAAGATGGAGCACTGAACTTTAAAACAAGCAAACAGAAGCTTGATTGAAAGGCATATCATTCCTCTGCTTTGTTAAACTATTGTATTGCAAATATAGACTCCAAAATCAAATCAATATTGCCAAGGAAAATGAAGTCATTCACTTTACCCCCCTGCTTTCCTCGGGATCACATTCAACTTATCTCTGAGTGACAAGCATATATTTTCTTCTTTTAATTTAAAAATATTTTATTAGCACTGCTTTCTTTAAGAAGGAGCATGATTACATTGAAAGACTTTGTATAGGTTGGAGAATTTGGAAAGGGAGTGAATGGCAAAGTCACATTATAAGAACAGTGATAAATTTAACATTATTCTTGAAGCTTGGTAGAACATTATGTCAGTAAATAATATTCAAAAATTATAGTAGGCATATAGAATTGCAATTTTATATTCCAGTATATAATTGCATATTTTTAATATGATAATTATATCAGTTTAGTTATTACAATACTTTTTATTTCTTTTTTTAACTTCCCAGACTGTGATTTTTATCTCTAGAAGGTCAATTAGGACACAGATGAAGGCATACTGGGGCAGTAGAAGACAGTAGAAAAGTAACGGAAAAACTCTTGGTGCCTGGCAGCAGGAGAAGTCCAAAATCAAGCCTGGATACCCAGGACCACGTGTGGAATGAGGACCATAGCTTGCCCACAGGGGAAGTGGGAAGTCCATTCAAGAGAATCAGTTCTCCCTCCCTACCAGAGTCTGCAAAAGACAGACAACTCCCATGTCCCCAGCATAAGAAGAAAAGCCTCTGCCATACACAACCTGGGATCTCAGGGGAGGGGGCTGTGGGAAATGTAGTCACTCAGAAAAGACTGAAACTGCTACCCAACATCAGGAAGTCCTCCATCCTCCACTCTCCTCCACCATCAGCCTACCACCAGAGGAGTATATACTCTCCCCATAATTCTCCATCATACATCATTACAGGTTAGAAAAAAAAGTTTCCCCCAAGAAATGGGGGCACCTTAAGTGAGAAAACCATGATGGAGGGGTGAGACAATGAGATAGATAAATAATGCCTAGCTAGTTTTAAAAACCAGAGGGAACCATATTACTCCAACAACCTAATGACAAATTATACATAGCAGATCAAGAAATATATGTCTAGGTAAGGTTTATCTGAGAACAAATGGTCTTTGCCCAAGATTTATCTACATGAAACATAGTAATTAAAAGTACCAGACTGGAACTAACCTTCTTGGATGTTTAACAGACATACTTTGAGGCCTATAATAATTTGGTCAGAGGGACATAAAGGACAGTTTTTGCTTCTTGCCCTCCCTCCTAGGTTGACTAGTTCCAGGGGACTATGAGCATCTCTCAAAATGTCCTGTAATTGTGGTGGGTCACCTGTCCTCTTGATCAAGGAGGCCGAGGAGACCCCACCAGATGGACTTGAACCAGTGTCCAGTCTACAAAGAGGAGGGTCA
>NW_008360316.1:340316-348502 GCF_000622305.1 Nannospalax galili | reverse complement strand
AAAGGTTAAAAACTCATTCAATTTCAGGTCTTACAGGGCTTATACTGAGTTCAATATTGTATAACTGTATTAATTCAATTGTAAACCTAGAAACTTACAACCACTTGTGAAAGAGATGTACTCTTGCTCTGGAGTGTGTTACTGAATATGTTAAAGCTGTAATGAAATGCTTCTTCTAATCATGTAGTTATTAAAAATTAAACAAAAAAAGTTTCCCCCAAAAGATTTGTACATTGAGGATGGATGCAGTGTTTAGAGGTAGGGCTTTGGGGGAACTATTGGATCGTAATGTCTCTAACTCCATCAATAAACTGACTCAAAATTTGAATAGATTATTAGAAGGTGGTGGAACTGTGGAAGGTGAGGCCTAGCTGGGGGAAGTTGGTCATTGGGAATGTTCTCTGAAACGATATACCATATCCCTCGCCCCTTCCTGCCTCTCTCTAGCTCCTGTCTGCCTTGAGGTGAGCTGCTCTGCTTTATCACAGTTCAGGGACAACTGATCCAGACAACCATGAACAGCCTGAAACCATGAAGTAGACTAGATTCTTTTTCCTTATAAGTTGTTTTTCTCAGATATCTGTCACAGTATCAAAAAGTCTTACAAACATACATAGCCTGTACTAGCTACAAGCTGTCAACATTTTACTTATTTCTTATCTCATTGGTTGGTTGTCTTGCAAGCCCCAAATGCACACTACCCAGAATAGTTCCAGGTACACAGGAGGTGCCTGATAAATTTCTATTGAATGAATGAATGCATAGAATGAATTCATTCTTCTGCTTCCTTAAACCGGTAGAATCTTCTCAGTTTTCTTGTGACCTGAGCATTAAATACAAAACACCTAGAAAAAAGACAACAGAGCTCTTAGCTATCTCTCTGAAGAATCAAAACTTCAAGAGAGGTTGAGGGAAGAACTGAATAGGAGCCAGTTCTGAGCCTACTTCAGAGTTCCCTATATGTATGCCAGTTTTGGTACAAGATCTTTTCCAAAAATGGCCACAAAAAATACTTCCATTCTACATCCTTCATTTACAATGTGAAGTTGAGATTCTTACTGATAGGTAGGGACTATATAATAGTTCTTGAATCTAGACAAGTGTATAACTTTATTCTTACAAGTTCTCCTTGAACAAAAACAGCAAACAATCTATATCATAAAAGGCAATACAACTTAGGTGGTTTTTTTTTTCTGAACCCAGCCACCATATTATGAAATGGCAGAGCAACTGTACACAGGAGTCATGTTTAGAGATTCGCAGTGATCTAGATGAAAGTCAGGAGCACCACCAGACACATGGCGAGGACACCTTCCAGATGAATACAGTGGACCCAGTACCTAGTGGACCCATCCTTTGAGTTGTCCTTCCTGTGTAGCAGAGATATACTTCAGACCTCTTCAGTACAAATTCTTGACGCCCCCAAAATCCAAAAACAGAATAAAGTCGTTTTCAGAGGCCATTACATTCAAGGGTTTGTTAGAAGCAATAGTTGACTACCTTTCTTCTTTGTTGTCATAAAAGATCTCTAACCACAGTATCATCTGGACAAGTGGCAGGACTGACACAATTAAACTTTGCGAGCAAGGCCTATGATTGGCAGTGAGTACTCCAGCATGAGCTGGCTCATGGACACCAGTTGTCCCTACCTCTCGCTGACCATGGTAGGTGAATTTACACCAGGAAAGTTGGCAAACAGTTCAAATCAGGGCTCCCTCCACTAAAAATTGATTGACCAGCATAGCATTGGAAATATGTGGTTTCAGTTCTTGATAATATTTTTATTTTATTCAAAAGAAAAAGCAGGGAGTAAAGCTGTTTTATTAGCATCTTTTCTCCTAGGCTGTATTAATGAATGTTTTAAGGACTGCACATGAACCATCCCCACAGCATCCCTAGCAGGGGTTATCAGGAGAAGTGTGCCAGGCATTCTGGGAGAGTGAACTAAATGGTCCATAATTCCCCAGGAAAAAGGAATTTTCCTTTCTTCACTTAATGTGTGTCCATGGAAAGCTCCCTGCTGGCTACAGCTGGTCCACAGACTGAGCCCCACTGCGGGTATAGATGGAGAGGCACAGCCGTTGTCTCGTGATCCCCTCTGTGGAGACTGAAGACCATGCAAGGGACAGAGACACACACAAGAGATGAGTCAGGCTTGGGGGTCGAGCCTTTCATAAAAGCACATGGAACTGAATTATTAAGTCAATCTCCTAGTGTATAAGTGGAACTTTCTGCTACCACTTTAATAAATTACATCTCCAGTATATTATTTGCATAGCTATTAAGCATCTTTGTTATGAGGATAGGAAATTGGGAAGTAAGGGATAAAGACTCAAGGCCTGTGTTTGTCTAACACTTTAGGGGTTCTAGAAGTAAAGCCAAGATCTCTATCCACTTGGGTTTGAGAAAGAAATATTTTAACCTCATAAGAACAATTCTGCTTCTATTTATCTTACAAATATCAAATTATCAAATGGTTATTATGATGATGTTCACCAAGGTATTGCTTGGGTATATCAACAGATTACTGGTTAAAATGCAGTAGTCCATGCAATTAAATATTAAAAAGAAAGCTTTTTTTAAAGGAGGAGCCAGAGAGCCAGGGATGGTGGTGCACACCTTTAATCCCAGCACTTGGGAGGCAGAGGCAGGTGGATCTCTGTGAGTTTGAGGCCAGCCTAGTCTACATAGTGAGTTCCGGGCCAGCTGGAGCTACAGGGAGATCCTGTCTCAAAAAGACAAAAAAAAAAAAAAAAATAGAAGGCAGAGTGAATTTTAAATATTACCACCACAAAACACAAGTATTTGAGGTGACAGACATATCCATTAATTTGTTTTTTTATACTAAACCTTTTTTTTAATTCTTTGAGAATTTTATACAATGTAGTCTGATCATACCCTCCTCCTCCAACTCCTCCCCAATCCACCCAACTTTGTGTCTTCCCAGTGTTGACTCACGTGAACTTAGGCTATTTCTACTTCTACTTCATGGCCATCACCATTACAACTTATAAATAATCTTCACTGTTAAGCAGAAAACCAGCAACATAGTGAGTAATGCCAATACTATATAGAAGGAAACAGAGATTGTCGGTGCACACAAAGTTGATGCAGTTTGTTTGCTCAAGTCCAGTCAACCCAGCTGGGGAGCAGCTTTCTCCCAGAGAGGCACAATTGGAGTGGGATTTTTGCTTTCACTAAGAAAACTGGAATTTGAGCAATCATATTTTGCTCCTTGGGAAGAAAGACTTGAGCAAGGATCGGGCAAAAGGTAGTGTAGAAAAAGAGCCACGTGCAACACTCTCCAGGCATCAAATGGACTAGGAGAAAGGGAGCTCATGTAGATGGACTGAAAGCGCATGTCCCTAGAGTTTGTCTGATGTAAACAGCTTGAAGTCGGGGTACTTAAGAGGAGAATTCTATTTTAGGTATATGGGCAAGAAATCAAAAACAAAAGTCACCAACATGCCACTATGTCCCCTCATTCTTATAACCTTCAGGGTCCTGGGGCAGGATCCTTCATGAGTGCCAGCCACCGTCTCTTCAAGTGGTGGTAGCTTACCACAAGCCTTATGTATTGGCTTCCCTATGAATTGTCTACTTGGGACATACTTCCAGGGGAAAAAAGGAAGTGATAGTCTCTGGAGACTAAACTCGGGTATTTCATCACCTAAGATGAAATCCCAGCACAACCACTTTCTTGCCTATGTACTTTTCAGCAAGTTATCTTGGTTTCCTTATCTGTGAATTGAGGGTAAGCATAGTATTGATCTCATAGAATCTGAGGGTTCAATGAGTTGATAAAAAGGACATAGAAGAGTTAAATTCCCAGTGTCATCCTAATGGGGAAAGGAGACGGAATCCCTGGACCTCAGCCATTCTGAGCTTAGGAGGCTTATTGTGCACCCCCTCCCCTAGTTCATCAGAGCAGAGCTCGCTTTTCACTGATTTTTCTCCCCAAGGCAATCACACCAGAAACCTGGTGCTTATCTCTCATTATTTTTTTTCCTAAAACCTAAGCAGAAGAGAAGACTCAAATCACTATTCACTAAACTGTTTTATCTTTTAAATCACGGTCTATTTTGAGCTAAATATTTTTAAGTGCTAAACAGTTTTATAGCCTTGTGTTTTCCTTTTGTTATTCTTTTATTGTTTTGTTTCTATGAGGCAAAAAATGCAGAAAAAAAATCTCATGTAATAGAAATTGCTTCACTGTTTTTATAACAACTTCAAGGTTGGCTACGTGGAGTCAGAGGGGTGGATCAGGAGTTAACAGCACTGGCTCTGCAATCATACAGACTGTAGTACTGGTCTCAGCATGCATGTAACAAGCAGAGCGTCCTTTGCATGTCAATAACCCTAGCTCCAAGGGAGACAGAGACAAGATTGATGGGGCTTGCTGGCTTCCAGTCTGGATGAGAAAGCACTGGTCCCAGGCTCAGAGAGAGACCCCTCCTCAAAGGAATAATGGGAGAGTCTAGAGCATAGGCATATGCACCCACACACATGTGCTCAAACGCTCACACATAGTGACACATATGTACACACAAATCCTAAATGCTAAATGCACAGAATTTTAAGACACTCTCCTAACAGGGTCTATAACTATGTATATAAATATTCTGGATCAATAATTCAGTAAGACTCATTCATCTTGTTTCCTTAGCTTGAACTCGCCACTCACCATGAAGCCTTCTGGTTGGAATTTGTTGTATAATGATTTGTCTCTAGGCAGAAAATGTTTATAGTGAAAACCGTAAGTCCTTGGGAGAAATTGGTAACTGCATTTCTTAATATAAGCACATGAATTGACATCTTGTTTGCCTATCATTTATAAGTAGGGATATAAACCAGTTCTTAAAAGCTGGTTAACTGGGATAGAGTGGGTTCTCTTACAAGTTAAGAGTTCCTAGTTCTCCTAGAGCCCTTTAAATGCTATAACCACACCCAGGCCTGATTGTAAATTGGAGGCTCTGACAGTGGGACTTCCTATATGGCAACTGTTTGGCTTTTAATTACCATAGCAACTGATACCAGAAGATGAAATTTAATGGCATGGAAACAGCAGAAATTATACCAAGTCACCCATTAGGAACAAGACAGGCAAGTATCCTTCCTGGAACTTCAGCTCCCAAGCAGAAGTCTGAGTGATAACCGGACTAAAGAGGGGACCAAGCTTTCTGTGTAACAAGGGGTGCAGGCAGACTTTGACTACTTTGTTGGAGCCTAATCTAGTCAGATTCCATTAGTCATAGGCAGTTTCAGAAGTTCCTGTGTACAAACATCCTGGTCTTATACTTAGTGAGTTAGTGGTCAGCTTTGCTCAGGGATGCTGAGGTGTCCAATGTGTTGCATAAACATCTCATGGCTTAGTCTGAACTTTATGAAAAGGCCAAGGGACTTTGGCTGCCTGTGTTGCTGAGAGCACCCAGGAGCAGAAGAAACACAGGCCAGCTCCTACAGGCAATAAGCCAAGTTAACCCTGTAGTAAGTCTTTTGCAAATGATCCACATGTCCACGTTGCAACTGAGAAAAATCTGACCCAATGAAGGGGACAGACACAATATATAAATGCTAAGCATTTCATTTTAGCCACCTATCAGACATGTGTGAGCTCAAGTCAAGGATTCTGGCAAAAGTGGTGCTCAAATTTCTGCAAATTAACTTGGCAACTGTTATCATAACCCCACATGTCCAAGGCGCTATCCTCAGTAAGCTACTGGGAAGGTAATAATGTGTTGCCCAATTGTGTGCCTTCCAAAATTAGTAATTTTTAGGTCAACCAAAAGGAAATGTGACTTTGCTGTGACAGACTGTCTGACATTTGGGTTGATTCCAAGAGCTCTGATGGCATCTTATGATATCATGTCTTTTCCTCAGTAACAATTATTCCTTGTCTTGTCATTTATGTAGCTATGCCAACCCCACTAGTTTTAGTGTTTTTAAATCAATGAACTTCTTGCTGTAAATATAGTGATCTTGGGGTTTTCTGGCAAAGTTGTTGAATGTATGCCTTCAATGGGCAACAGCTAAGGAGCTCAGAGTTTATTTGGCTCTGTCTTGTTGCTGCGGTCCCTGCCTATGGTGATTACTCTTCACTGTCAATTTGATTTGATTTAGAGCTTATAAGACACTTGTAAGGATGTTTCTAGACATAATGTTTAACTGAACAAGGATGGCACCATTCCCCAGGCTGTAATCCTAGACTGACTCAAAAGAGAAAAGGAAAAAGTAGCTGGGCACCTGTGTTCTCCTTTCTGTGTTTCCTGACTCCAGTTGCAACACGATCACCTCCTGCCATTGAGACTAGAACCACTCTTGCCACCATGCCTTCCCTACTATCATGGACTGTACCCTCTCACTGTGGGCCAAAACAAACCTTTCTTTCTTTAACTCACTGTCTTGCTGGTATTTTGTCACAGCAATGAGAAATGTAACTGATATACTACCTCACAACTGCTACATTTATATTGCTGTTTGTAACTGAATGTTTGTGCTCCCAACAAATAATTCATATGTCAAAATCTGAATCTGTGTGGGTATTTGGGGACAATTAACTCAGTAGAGTGGGTCCCTAAGGATGGGATTTATGTCCTTAGAAAAAAAGGCCAGAAGGCTAGATTGCTTTTTTCCTGCCATGTGATGATATAACATGGAGAAGGTAGTGGGCAACCCGGAAGTGCTCCCTCCCCAGAAACTGACCACATTGGCACACCATGATCATGATGATCTGGAATTTTCAGTCTTCTGAACTAACCTAAATAAATTCCCATTATTTATAAGCCATTCTGTTTCTGGTATATTGTTATAGCAACCAAAACTAAGGACATCTCTAACAAGGATCTCTATCGGCATCTGTCAAATAGACTCTACCTGAAAGTGTGCAGGTACTTCGAGCTCAGTGATTCCACACCATGATTCAGAGTCCTGCCTGCAAGCCCACTGTTTTTGCTACTTCTAGAAGTGTAAAGTGTTAAGAGATCATAGAAAAATCAAACAGAGTAGTAACCGGATCTGGTTTGCAGTTCTTTCTTTCTTATTGTAGGTATGCATGAAGTGCGTGTGTGGATGTGATCATGTCATGGTGCATATGTGGAGGACAGAGGTCAAGTTTGTGGAGTTGGTTCTCTGCATCTACCTTTACATGGGTTCCGGGAATCAAAGTCAAGTTGTCAGGCTTGTGCTTTACCTATGGAACCATCTCACTGGCCCCGGTTTGCATTTCTGTGTGCTTTACCCAGTGTGGCTTCTAGTTGAGAGCTCATCACAGGTGATCTAGTTCAACAATAGCATTAGCTGGTGACTAGACATGGAAAGAAGGGGACAGATCAAGGGAAAATTATGTGGAGCAGATGGAGTTGACAAAGATTACTCATTCAGTATTGGTTATTTACTCAGACATGTGGAGGGAAAGCAGAAGGTTTGGGAAGGAAGATTATAATTATTGTTGGGGACATGCTGAGTCTGGCAGGTTTCTGAGACATCCACGTGAAAATGCTATCATGTAACGAGGCTGGAGAAATGGGTCAGCAGTTAAGAGCACTGGCTGCTCTTTCAGAGGACCTGGGTTCACCCACATGGTGGCTAACAACCATCTGTAGCTCCAGTTCCAGGGGATCTGATGCCCTTTTCTGACTTCAATGGGCTTTGTATGACATGGCTGCACTTACATATATGCAGGCAATATATGCACACACATAAAATAAAATAAAAGTAATAAATAAAATATTTTTAAAAAGAAAATGCTGTATAAGGAAATTAGACTTAGGACTGAATCCCCTTGGAGGAAAGAGTTCAGCCATACTTGTATTTATGAGAATCATAAGATCACCTAAAATAAAGAAGGGCAGGGGCCAAGTCTGGGACAGAGATGCTCCTGTAATGGAAGTCACGTTGACCTGTAGGCTTTAGCAAAGGAAACTGATAGCAGTACCCAGAGAAATAAGAGGGTGAATGCCATGCAGGGGTGACATCATGGATGTCAAGGGCAGGAGTGCTCTGTGGAGGAGGGAGTGACCACCTGTGGGAGTTGCAGAGGGTCAAGCTGAAGTTCCTACTACTCTCTTGGGAAAAAGCCTATGATAGAATTGGAATGCTTCTTTTTAAAAAGTTCAAGGCCAGCCTGGTCTACATAGTGAGTTCCAGGCCAGCTGGGACTACAGGGAGACCCTGTCTCAAAAAGACCA
>NW_008360316.1:280908-340231 GCF_000622305.1 Nannospalax galili | reverse complement strand
AGGTGGATCTCTGTGAGTTCAAGGCCAGCCTGGTCTACATAGTGAGTTCCAGGACAGCTGGGGCTACAGAGAGACCCTGTCTCAAAAAGACCAAAAAAGAAAAAAAAAATCCCTCTGGATATACAATGTAAATTCCACTTACATTTTAACATTCTCAAAAACATTTATTTATTTTTATTTTATGCGTATGAGTGTTTTGCCTGCAGGTAAGTGCACCTGTGCCCCCATGCCATGCAATGCCAGCAGAGGCCAGAAGAGGGCTTCAGATACCCCTGGAACTAGAGTTATAGATGGTTGTTAACTATCGTGTGGGTGCTGGACCCCAACTAGGGTCGTTTGCAAGACAAGCCAGTGCTCTTAACTGCTGAGCAATCTCTGCAACCCCCTCCAGTTACCTTTAACAGAGAAACTTTGCAAAAATTATTTATGCAGTACTAAGATATTTTTTAAGCACATAACTGTTCATCCAGAAATGTCTCTTTCCAATGCCAAACATTTGAATGTTTTCAAATATCTCAGTGTTTGACATCATATAAGCCAAATGGGCAGATGTTTAGCATTCTATTTTTTCCCTCATAAATCATCCTGATATTTAACTTCATGTACAAAACAACCTAGAACTTTCCATGACTTGATGACTTACATTGTCATCCTTTTTATGTAAAACTAGTGGTTTTACCTAGATCTCTTCCATTTATACACTGTTGGTTTCATAAACTTCTTAGTACAGCATTTGACAGTCTTCTGAGACTTACAGATAAAAATATCACATACAATCCCTCCCACCACAAAACCAAATCTAGATCCAGATAAATCTTTATTCAGTAGCATAAGCACTCCAAGTTCCCCATATTGGACTTTGCTTGTTGCCAAGGTGACAAAACCCTGTGACTAGTTACTATTCCAAAGCACACAGATGCCCATAACTATGATATATCCCATTTTATATTTCATTTCAGTCCTGGGAGAAAACTTGAGGATTATACAGAATTACATCTTGACACATGCCCTTCTGTCCAACATTAATAGGGTTATGGGATTGTAATTTAGAAGGAGGCTTGGGGAAGTCATGGAATCAGTCAGCTCCCTTTCCACAGACTGATTAACCTACTCCCAAGGAACTGAGAAGATTCTACAATTCCCAACGCAGAGGGAAGTTTCTACAATTCCCAACACACAGTTCTTAGCGCTGAGCAACTTCCACCCTGCAGGATCCTGGCATGACCCAGGGTCCACAGCCTTTGTGTTTAGAGATCAGCATTGGCAGACAGACTGGCAAGAAAGCGACCAGCTCACCTAGAGATGACTCAGACACAGTATTTCGAATTCTGGAAAATATTTTGAAAAGCTAAAAACACCAAAGTACAGCCAGTTCACAATATAATATTTTCCAGATTAGATTACTCATGCCTGAGAGAGTCCAGAGGTCACAGTGTCCACTTGGGTCAGTTGTTGAGGAGTTATGGGAATTAGAACTGTCACTCGGTGTACCCTTTTTCATACCAATTCCAGTTAATCTCCCAGAGGGAGAAAACATAATGGTTTGAACTGTCTCTGCCTCATTCCACATTCTTCTTTGAACACTTAAATAAAACTAACTTTTAAAGAGAAAGTAGCTTTGTAATTTTTTTCTGTTTTCCTACAGGAATTAGAAGAGACATCAAAATGTTCACAGCGCATGTGTTCAGTCAACCTCTCATCAGCATTTGTGAAGTACCTACTGTGTGCTGGGCCAGATGATAAATGCTAGGCATGGACGTGCCCATAATACCACCTACCATGTAGACAGACACTAAAGTTGGCAGTGGAGGTTCAACAGGAAGCATTTAGTCTAATCTTCATAAAGCTTCCAATATCAGAGTGGAAAAGGGAATAATCAAAGAATCTCAAAAATAAATAACAAACCACGACTTTGTTAAAGTCTTCTGACTGCTTAAAATAGGCTAATTGGTCTAGCCAGGGAAGAAATAATGATCAAATCAGAGTGCACAAGTGAAGACAGCCCTGTGTATTTCAGGGAGACAGAATCGCTGCTTGTGTGCCCTGTGCATGTTGGAGGAACCAAAGAAGGCCATGTGGACAGTAGAAGAGGGGACTTTGAGATATGTGGATGGAGCCTAGGATCAGAACAATGGGAGGCCACTGCAATCCTGTCCACTGTGGAAGGGTGACATGGCCAGATTCGTCTTCCTTATGGCTGGCAGTATAGAAGGGTAGAAATGGAAGTGGGAATCCATTAGAAGGAAAGTGCACCGAGCTGCTCTGGACAGGAGGGAAGAGGGGCTAATATCATGGCAATGGGATAAGAGACCAGAGAAATTACAGGGCACATCCAGCAAGCAGGAGTTCCTAGACTTGGCAACTGAACTGATCTGTGGTTAAGCTGCTTTCAAGGATGAATGACCTGTCCAACTAGGCCTCTGGCTTCTGTACAAGGCCGAATGACACTGCCACTCACTAAGACAAGGAATAGAGAATCATAGCAGGAGTGTGGGGGTGGAAGGAGTGAGGTGAAGACTGAGAGTTTAGTTTGGAATGACTTTTTTGTGAGTCACGCAATGAAAGAGGTCATGGATTCAGTAAGGTCAAAAGGTCCAAGACACAGAGGCAATGTCGAGATGGGAGTCACACAAAGATCCCCTGAAAAGAAGGGCCAAGAGACAGCAGCCAAGACAGGAGAGGCAAGTCTAAGAACACAGTGAGGCCCAACCCATTACACTGTAGGTGCAGCAGCATGGGAGACAGGGGTGTGGGGGGGAACTATGGATTTCTGGTTCACTATACTTGTAAACCCACAATCAGAAAAGGGTTCTGAACCACAGGCAGTACTGGCAAAAAGCCAGCCAATGGTGACTAAATCAATAGATGATGTGAGAAAATTACAGTAAAGGGTCTAGGGAGTTACAAGGTAATGAAGACCCTTCAATCTGACTTAAGGCTCAAAACAGATTATCACAGTATTTTCAAATTGTTTAACTCTTTATAGCTAGCAGCTCCACAGAGCAAGGACAGTGCCCTTTTAATCTCTGTGTTTCTAGTCCATGACCCTGATGCAAAGCAGCTAATAAGCCAGGAAGCCACGGTCCTTTTCAGGACACAGATAGGGGAGTCGGAACATTCTTAAAGCCACACTGTGTGGTTAAAGCCACACTGCACAGCAGTAGCTCTCAAATCAGTATGTCCAAAGTCCTTTCAGCGTGGCTCCACTCTGAAGCATAAACACCTGCCATTACGAGGTTAAGTGTGTTCTTTCTTTGGCATCACAGTGAGCAAAATATCTGACAGAAACAATTTAAGGGAGGAATGACTTATTTTGGCTCATGGCTTCAGGGCATTTAGTCCAGGGGTTCCTGGCTCCCTGTTTCTGACCCATTGAGAGGCAGACATCAAGGTTTCAGGAGGGGGTGGTGAAGGAGCTTCTTCCTGAAGAACAGGAGGCCAAGAGGAGACTGTTACTTGCTTCCCTCCCCCTTCATTCTCACTGGGCACTGGCCCTGCCACCCACATTCAGGGCAGGTCCTTATCACTTCTCTAGAAACAGCCTCACAGACAGGGAGGTATTGTCTCCTCATCTCCTTGGCAATTCTAAGACCAATAAAGTTAACAGTGACAACCATCACATTAAGGAGCAATGGGGAAGATAGAAATGAAAGTAGGCAGGACTGCAGCTGATAGTAAAATCCATGGCTTAGAGCTTCAAATTGCACAGTTAGGACAGAGACAAAATGAAACCCGAGTTGGGCAGGATGATCTGAGCCAAATGCCAAGGTCCTTTTGGGATCTGGGGAAGGAACCCAAATGCCTGTGACAGCTGACCAGCAGCAGTGAAGGTTGGGGCTGGAAGACCCTAAAAAAGAAAGCCACTGCCCTTGCCTTCTTTGTCTCTTAACTGAACTCTGTTCACTCATTAAAACTCAACTCATTATTTCAGTGAAAGTTTTTCCCTGTCACTTCCTCTTTCCTTTTCCACCCATTTCAGATGGTTTGTTTCTCCTCTTTCCTTTGCTTCTCCCACATCTTTAACAAGCTTCTGAACCGAATTTCATATAGCATTGTCATAACAGTAGTTACATTGTTTTCAGTCAGCTTTTCATCACTGTGACAAAACAACTGAGAAAATCAACTTGAAGAAAAGGTTCGTTTTAACTTAGGGTTTCAACTCTTTGCTTTTAGGCCTGTGCCAAGGCAGAACATCATAGTAGGAGAGCACGTGGGGCAGATACTCATCTCAAGCTGCCAAGAAAGGACAAGGGACAAGATATATTCTTTAAGGGCATGACCCTAACCTAAGCATCCGTTTTCTAAAATAGACCCATTTCTTAAATCTATCAGCTGGCAAACAAGCCTTGAGCACATGGTCTTTCAGGGATATCACAGACCTAAAGTAAGCATAACACAGTGTATTAGGGCTTGGGAGTTACTTGCCTATAGTGCCCACCATTGACAGTCAGGATTCAAGAGTGGATCCTCTATCTTTCTTGGACCAAATCCAGCAGGCTATAGTCTACAAGTCAGTAAATACTGTTGAGGAATGAGTACACAGCATTTGTGTGGAGAGGACCCAAGAGCTTTGGGACAAGTAGACACAGAATCTGACAGAGGTCATGCAGAGACTGAGATTTCGAAAACAACTGCAGAGCAGGGTGACAATACTCAATTCTCCCCACGTGGCAGGCACTAACTCAGCTCTCTGAATGTAGTGACTGAGCAGTTTTTAAAAGACCTTGGTATGACTATAATATGAAAAAGGAAACTGAATATCAGGCAGGTGAGTCAGTTGCCCAGACTGCAAACCTACTAGCTGACAGAGGGGGATTTGAACCTGGGCAGTCTGATTGCTATCACGGTGTGTGGTCTTTCCTGTCATGAACTCTTGCCTCCTGTGTGAGATGGCTTCAAAGGCAGTGTTCTGAGTAAACTGTGTGCCCAAGGATCTCAGGACCTCAGAATACAAATGTGTCTGGAGATAAGGCCTTTAAAGAAGTGATTATGTTAGAATAAGGTCATTAGAATGCCCTAAAACCAATCTGAATAGAGTCTGCAGATGAAATTGGGGCACACAGAGACACCAGGGATATGTGTATGTGGAGGAAAAACCACATAATGACACAGGAAGAAGACAGTTGTCTTCGAGGCAAGGACAAAAGAAACCAGTCCTACCCACGCCTTGACCATGGGTATCCAGAGCTGAGACACGTGAATGTCTGTTGTGTAAGCCTACAGTAAGATTTTGCTACAGTGGTCCTAACAGAGTGAGTCATAGGCTGGTGAGCTGTAGAAGACTTGGTCGCAAAGGGAAGAGTGAACTCGAGGAGAGGACAGGCCAGTACTTGCAGGTTCTTAACATCGTAGTGAACAGATGACTCGCCACAATTCCCAGAGGGCTTGTCTATCCTCACAGGAGCCAGAGGCCAGTGCCACGAGTCCTAGGGTTTCCTTACATTCTTACATTTCCACAGCACTTTCCCAGAAGTCTTTCATGTTCCTGTCTCATTTTACAACCATCAGCCTGCCAGTTGTAAAGGTCACAGTGGGCAGGTGGGCAAGTGTCTGACTTAGACCTCAGCTCTCATCTCCCTAAAATGCAGGTGGAGAGTACTTGAAAGACTCTAAGGTGGGACCACTGTCTCTGCTGTCCCCTTGTCAGAGCACAGTCATTCATATTTTAATGGGATTATTTTCCAGCTCAGTTTATCTTCCCTTCGTTTACCCCTTTGCCATCTGGTCCCCTTATGCTTGCATGGAGGGCTAGTGGCTTTCTCTGCCTAAGTAGATTTGTCAATAGTTTATAATTTTCCTTGTCATGATCATAATATTTATTTTGCACATTAGACAAACTCTTCTGGAGACTTGGAAAAAATGGCTTTTTTCCCCATGTCTTTCTTTAACCTAAAATCTTTTGATTCTGGGAGATATGTGTTTTAAAAACAATTAATTAATTAAAATAAGTGAATGAAACTTCCGAAACCGATGTAATTTTTGCTGTTGGAAAAGCCAAACACACGCTGCAAGCTCTGCACTGCATCAAAAGTTTTTCATGCAAATGGTACAAGTATATGAAATAGAAGTGACTTCACTTCCCTTACTTGAAGCCCAAACCCATGAGATTCTTGTTTCTATTTGTTTTCAGTTTCTCTCTCTCTCTCTCTCTCTCTCTCTCTCCTTCATCATCTTCCTCTTGCTCATTTTTTCTTTTAATTAAATTTGGTTTATTATTTCGTATGTATATATGAAGTGTGTGTGTGTGTGTGTGTGTGTGTGTGTGTGTGTGTGTATTATAGCACACGTGGAGGTCAGAGAACTACTAGGAGCCAGTTATCCCCTTCCACCATGGATGTGAGTTCCGGGGATCAAACTCAGGTTGCCAGTTCTGTATGCCAAGTGCTTTTACCCACTGAGCCCTCTTGCCAGCCCATTTTTCTTCCTTATTTGTTTTTTTGAGACAGGGTCTTGTGATGTGACCCAGGCTGGCCTCAAACTTACAACCATCTTCTTGCCTGTCTCCTTCATGCTGGGACAGCTTGCTTGCTGGATTCTTATTAAAGCCACTTACCATCTGTTGCTCAGAACATCAGCTCTTCCCAATGTCTTTCTGCCTTTTGCTCCCTAATCTCTCTTTTTCATCAGCAAAGCTGATGAGCTTTATTTACTGGGAGATTATTTGGAGGTTCTTCTACCAGGAAAGGGCTTTGATACTTTGGACCTACTCAGCTGGCCAGCAGCATTGTGCACCTGTCAGCTGGGCAGAGGTTTAAGTGGCCATGTAAAGGAAAGATAGACTTGGTAGGAAGGTCAGTTTTGCCTTCAGGCTAAGGAGCCTAATAAATGCTCTCTCCTGACCTCAAAACCTTTACCAGGCCAGAAACTAGGTCTGTCTCCTTCCCAATGGGCCTCTGACACCTGTCACTGCCTGGCACACTGAGTGTTCAATAAGTAAGTGGGTGAATGGCTTTGTTTTCTAAGTGGGATTTAGCCATGTTGAGAAAAGGCCATGGGAAACCAAGAGATAGTTTGTATTTATAAATTTCATAGTAGCTAAAAGACTTGGAGCTTCTTGTGATTTTCAGATCAACAATGCCATTTCAAGGGCAATGAAAACCCCCAATGTTCCTCCAACAGTTTTTGGGTTTGGAATAGAATATTAGGGCAACAGGGAATGTACCCAAAGCTGGCCAGTGACACTCTCCTGGCGTCTTCTGAGGGTCAAGGGCAAAAGGTATTGTACACCCATGATAGAGTGTGGGAGCCTAGCACATTATGACTAAATCTCCTGTGCTTATCAATACACAGCACTTGTGCTAATTACCCACCAATATTTCTTGCTCCAAATCATATTAAAATGAGGCTACTAAGCTCTGGGATCTGAAGCAGCAGCCCTAGTGACACTATTCAAGCTTCCCTCCCACAGCAGAACTGCATCACCAAGTTGCCAGACAATGGGAACACTTGCATCCTCTGGACTCAAAGCATCATTTTGTGATGTGGTCCAGGGTTTGAGTCCAGTCTTATCTTTGGCTGGACATGGGGAAAGGCCAAAATCATTTAAGCAGCGTCTTGTTTTCCCAGGTCTCTTTTCCCTGTCTTTTTTTTTTTTTTTTTTTTTTTTTTTTTTTTTTTGGTGCCATCTTCTAAGGTTGTTACTGCCCCTTTCCCCTGCTATCCCTCTAGGTAGCTGACAGAGACTCTACCTACATTACTTGCATACCTGGCTCCATACTCACTGTGTGGATGACCTGGAACAAAGTTCTTGAATGCAATAGAGTTTAGTTTCCTTGATTGAAAAAGAAGGAATACATCCATGCCACAGAGCCTCATCAACGATTAAATGAGATACATGCTTGAAACGTCCCTACACCAACAAAGGCAGGTTCCCTCAGGCTGTGAGGACAGCAAGATAGTAGAATGTTCACTATGATCCTGCTTTGCCACTCTCACCGTCCCCTTCATCCTGGATTCATTGATGTTACATTTGTTCTTCTGCTTTCCAAACAAGCATCTCATATGTCAAATAGCTTACTATTGCCTGTGCTATTGTGTGCCTCTCCATTTACCTAGCTTCTCTTCTCCCTAACTGAATTGCTTGGTGTGTAACATCACGCTCATCTCTACCAGGAACCCCACCTCCATCTCCGTGCCCACACGGAGGCTGCTTTCCATTTGTTCACTCAACATGTGCCTCTTGCACTCACATAAAGACTGTTCCAAGTGTTGGGAACAGGGAACAGAACACACTGTGTCCTGCTCTAATGGAGCTAGGATGGGGGTTGGGGGGAGAGAAGTAATTAGCAGGTAAATCTGTCATGCCCCAGGTGCTGGTGGGGCTAGAACAGAGTAGATCAGGGGACTATAACAGAGGATTAGTCTAGAAAGAAGCCTCTCTGATGGGGAAGGAAGTTCTATGAAGTTCTATGTTCCTGGCATCACTAATTTTCTGGGGCATATATGTTTCCTTCTCAGGGGCTGCTGACAGGAATTCCAACCCTTCACACATGGTCTGTCCTCCCAGGCTTTCTTCGGAAATGTAGGCAGAAGCTGCTGTGATGCTGTAAGTATTCCTTTCTACATGCCAGCAAAGCCATGTATGTGGACAGTGTCAAGGTCTGCTGTCAGCTAGAGCAGTAGCTGGGCCCCCTTGGGCCACAGTTGCAGTATCTCTGGTGGCCTAGATGGCTGAACTCAGGGAAACTCTTCCCTAAGCAACCCTGCGTAAGTACCCTAGAGCTCTCTTCTCAAAGCAAAGCCTTCCAAATGGGGCTTCACCTTTATACTCTTGTGTCTGCTAAGAGTGAAGCCAACCCAATTTCTGAGAGGTCCTCAAAGCATCTTTCCTGTTGTCCACTGCAAAGTACCTGCCTTCTTCTTGGTGGTTCTGATCTCTTCTGCAGCCATGCCTTCCTTGGCTTTGTGTTTTGTTTTGCTCCATTCAAAAAACAACAAGCAGAATGGAGGGCTGAAGAGATAGATGGCTGTGCTGGATAGCTTTAGTGTCAAATTGACATACCTGGGTTGAGGGAGCCTCAATTGGGGAATTTCCTCCATTGGACTGGCCTGTGGCCATGTCTGTGGGGGTATTTTCTTGATTGTTGAGTGATGTGGGAGGGCCCAGCCCACTGTGGGAAGTGCCATCCCTGGGCAGGTGGGCGTATGTTGGATAAGAGAGCAAGCTGAGCAGGGGCCAGGGAAGCAAGCCAGTAAGCAGCATTCCTCCATGGCCTGTGCTCCAGCTCCTGCCTCCAGGTTCCTGCCCTGAGTTCCTACCTTGGGCTCCCAGATGAACTATGACCTGGGATAAGTAAGCTAAATAAACCCTTTCCTCCCCATGTTGGTAGTGGTCAGAGTATTTTGTCATATCAATGAAGAACAAACTAGGACAATGACTCAACAGTTAAGAGCACTGGTTGCACTTTCAGAGGACCTGGGTTCAAGTCTCAGCACCCACATGGCAGCTAACAACCATCTGTATTCCAGATGGGAATTCCAGGGGATCTGACACACTCTTCTGACCTTCAAGGGTACTGCATGACATGGATGCACTTACACACATGCATACACATAATATGAAAATAGTAAATAAAAATTACTTAAAAACTACAAGTTTTCAAGTCCTGCTGTTTTCAGTTTCCAGTTCTCATTGTAAGCCCAACTAAAAGCAGCCAGCCATGTCCACACCACAGCCTGCATGCTGCAAGACCTTAAAAATTCCCTTTACTAGTCTTTAATTGCAGACCAAGTCCTCCCACAAAGTCTCAGAGCATGGGCAAAATGCAGACAAGTTCTTTGCCAGATTGTAACATGAATGGCCACTAGTTCAATTCCCAACAGAGACTTCACCTATCTGAAACCTCATGAGCACAGTCTCCAGTGTCTGCATTGACATCAGCATGTGACCTCCTGAGTTCCCACCAGAATCACCCCTTAAGCGCTTTACACCATTCTAAGCTTTATCTAGCTTGCTTCTCTTTACTTTTCCAAGTTCTCCCTATAAACCAGTTTCAAATGCTTCTGAACCCCATAAAGAGCTACAATCTAGCAACAATCCCACTTGTGGGTACCAATTTTATGTGTTGATCACTTCGTGTGTCTACAACAAATACCAGGACACTGGGCATGGTGGTATGCACCTTTAATCCCAGCCATTGGGAGACAGAGGCAGGGAGATCTCTGTGAGATTGAGGCCAGCCTGATCTACATAGTGACTTCCAGGACGCCTGGGACTAGGAAGACACTGTCAAAAAAGAAACAAAACCCCCAACAATTCCTCCAAAAAAAACAAATACCAGAGAGAAAACAACCTAAAAAGAGGGTGACTGACCTTTAGCTATACACATGGACCCTTAAAAAAATATACTGATGACTTTAATCTTTGGTTATACTTTCCTTTTTGGTGTTTAAGATCATACAGTTGGCCCAAATAAGCCAATTATTTTTACTCTTAAGGTCATTTCAGGATCTGTTCCTCAGGGATTACATGGGCTTGTGAGGAGCTCCTTACTCCTTTCTTTCACCAAGATGACTCAGCAGGTAAAGGCATTTGCAACCAAGCCTAAAGACCAAAGTTCATCCCTGAAACTCACAAGGTGGAAGGACAAAACCAACTTCAAGTTATCCTCTGACCTCCACACATGTGCACATACACACACACACATAAATATTTTAAAAATTAAAGTTACTTTGTTTTTTTTAAGGAGGGCAGATTTATTTTGGCTCATAGATTCAGAAGTGTCAGGTCATGGTTGCTCAACTACATGGTTCTGAGTTCAAAGAAGAGCCTCATGTTAGAGAGGGTGTGGTACAGCAGAGCTGCTTACCTAGTAGTGGGCAGGAAACAGAGACAGAGAGGAAGGGGGCATGATATACCCCCAGAGACCTGCTTCCTCCAACCAAACCCCACCTTCTAATAGTCCATTTGACTAAGAATTCATACAGGGATTGATCCTTGATGAAGTTAGAGCCTTCATGATCCAATTGCCTCTCAAAAAGCCTACCCATTGGCAGCCAAGCCCTTAACACATGAGCTTTCAGGAGACATTTTTAGATTCAAACACAACACAATGCATGCAACAAATATCTCTCTTGAGGAACTGCTACTTTCTTCCAGCTGATGAGCACCAATTAAGTATAATATATTCTTTTTGTTGTTGTTTGATTGGGGCAAGGAATTTTAAGTTTTTAAAAACGTTAAAAAAGCCGTTTAGATTTGGAGTTGGCCCATTCACCTGAGTTTTTTCCCAAAAATGAGATTATAGTTTGGTTCTGCTTTTATTAACTTTCTCTTTTGTATAATGTGTTTGAAGTAAGAATCAGAAAGGGATGATAATTAGGTCAAGTAGGGTGGAAGAACAGGAAGCGGAGAGAAAAAGAAAGGCAAGAAACAGTGTTCCTCTTTGTGGTGACACTTGTCACACAGTGACACTGCTTTGCAAGCTGAAAGAGGGAATGAGGCTAGCTCAGGCTTCCAGGGGGACAATGTCAGCTGCCTGTGAGGCGGCTCTACATTACCACCACCCATGTAAACTGTTTTACAGACATCATCTCATGTGACAAACAGTGGTACAGGAGAGACAGAAGTAACCCTGTGTTACAGGTGAAGAAATAAAGGCTCAAAGAGGTTAAAGAACTTGACTTCAAAGATAAAGTGACGAGGAATATAGCCCAAGGGTAGAGCATTTGCTTAGCATGTGCAAGGCCAAGGTTTGCATCCTCTGCACTGCCCTTCAAAAGAGAGCAGAGAGCAGAAGCTTTCCAATAGTTTGGAATGGCAAGACTGCCAGAATTAAACCCAAAGTGTTCTTACCTCTTCCTGCCCCCCACTAAATTGTATCATCTAGACACAGGGGAGGTGACCTGCTCCAACAGTGATCTTAAACTCACCCTAAGGGGATGGGGCTTATACCTGACACCCTTTTGCTGCCAAAGCCTTTTAATGCAGGTACATGAACGGTTCTTTATGTTATTTCAAAAGACAGATAACAAAAGACTGCACTACATCCGTTGTAAGCTGGCAAGTTGGATGATGAGAAGCCACTCCGAAGCGACCTGCACTGTGCAAGGCGATAATGAATTCAGCGTTGGCAATTCTGAGGAACCTATAAGAAAACACCCAGGTGTCCTAATTGGTCCCTAAAGGGAAGCATTCCATGCACCCTGCTCTGGCTGTGCTGGTGGGTGTTTCTCTGTGCTGCTCATAGGCTGAGGCTGCAAAATCTCTAGGCAACCCCTGGGACCCGAGGGCCTAGATGAGGCAGCTCGCCTGCGTATGTATACACACACACACACACACACACACACACACACACACACACACACACACACACACACACGCACACACACACGGAGGAAGTAACACTACAAATGGCACAGCCGCTCGGCACAAGCACATGCCGTCAACACCACGCCCACTACACCCCACATTCATAGACATAAGCCATCTCACACACACGCCCTCATGCACACGCACCACACCCAAGCACACAACACGCTCCTGCATACGCGCGCATCCCGTTCACACCCGCGTATGCACACAGATACCCTCGTGCACCGGCGCAGGGCGGTGACACCCGCGCGTCCCCGCGCGCGGCACCGAGAGGAGAGGGGCGGGGAGGGCGCTGCCGAGAGAGGCGGGAGCAGCCTGCGCGGGCGCCCGAGTTGAGTACGGGAACCCAGGCTGCAGCTCCGGGCTCCGAGCGTGGCGGGGACGCGCACCATGGACGCGAAGGTGGGCGGTGGAGAGGAGGAGGACTGCGTGGACTCGGGCGCGGAGACCGGAGGGTGAGCGGAGCAGGGCCGGGCCGGGCCGGGCCGGGTGGGGATCAAGCGACTGAGAGCACCGGGGAGCAAGGGGCGCTCCTCCCGCATCCTCCCGGGGACCTGGGGCTCCATCGCTGCGGCCAGTCCCCGGCCCAGCCGCGTGGTGCTCGGCTGTCCCGAGCAGGGCAGGGCGGGCCGCACGCAGAGCGGAAAGGTGGCAGGACCCGAGGTTCAACATGGTCACACCCAGCCCCGGTCCTTCAGGAGTGCCAGGCCTAGCCAGTGTGCCCTGGCAACGGCGTTGACTAGAAATGCTGTAGCTCTTGTTTCCAACGGCCCAGGGAACTCTCCCCGAGAGCTCCGGAACCCCCTGGAGTCAGCCCTGGAGAGGAGGAAAGCAGGTGGAGAGGTGGGACGCCTGAAAGTCTCTCAGAAGTCAGGGAAGAGGACGACATATATCACTTTAGGGCCCTTTTGGTGGCACTTTAGCCTGTGCTGCTGACCTGCCTCTCCATCCCGCCAACCCCTCTGAACTTCCTCCTGGTTCAGTGCACCTGCCCTAGCCTGAACCGCTGCTTTGGGAACCTGTAGTATGCTGTGATCTGGCCCTACTTGCATAGAACTCGTCCTATGCGCTTCAAAGAACTCAAACAATTAGCTCAAACCTTTGGAGACTAATTAGTCCTCTCCGGACAGCAGTTTTCCTGAGTAGGACAAAAGAGCGAATGCCTTGGCGGAGAGGAATGTCCTTGTGATGGTTTCCACCCAGCCCCTATCTAGAGGATTTTCCTGTGCAGTCAGCACCATATCCAGGATGCGGGTTCTACCCCAGAGGAAAGGGTGTCTTTTCCTATCTGGAGAGGACAGAGGCTACCCAGGCTACAGAAAATTTCAGAATTCCTGGAAGGTGGAGAGGTTTCAAGCTAATCTCAGGGTTTTGGCAGCCTCATGGGGGTGGGAAGAGAGGATTCCAGAATGGACACCTGTTCTAACCTGACCCTAAGAAAGCCTTCACCCCTAGCTCCTCCTGGCTCCCAACGCCTCGGTTCCTGCACCCTCCTCCACCACCCCTACCCATTCTAGGTGTGCATACTTCCTTGCAGTGGACTTCCTCCTTTATCCAACTTGGTCATCCATAGTGGGGTAACTTGGTTCTAACCTCTCTCCACCCCACACTGCCCTTGCTTTTACTCAACATTGACAAATGTTTATTTGACGTTTGTCAAATTAGTTTCTTTCTTGATTTTTGTGGTGCTGGGGTTTGAACGTAGGGCCCCCATGCATATTAGACTAGCATTCTTTCACTGAGTCACACCCCCCCCCATTTATCAACTTTAATGGAAGGTCCTTGGCTCCCCCAATCCTGGTTAGCAGGACCATGAATAAAAGAAACAAAGCAAAATTAACCAGCTCTTTTATAGCTAGAGTGAAGTATTCCTTATCCTATTTGTTTTCAATTTGCAAGGCTCACTGAAGCAGGTTTTCTTTCCCCATGGCCTGTGCCTTGGAGAAGGAAGAGGAAGTCCTGACCTTGAGGGGTGACTTCACCCCAGGAACCAGGGGTTAGCATGACATTTACCGGGGTTCCTGGGAGGGGCTGGCTGAGTGTGTGACACTGAAGCTTGTTTTCTGCCTGTCACTAAAATGAGTTTGTAACAGGACAGAATTGTTTAAATAATTATTGCATCATTAGCTTAAAGTAAAATATAAAATGATATGCTTTTACACGAGTCTCACAGTGTGCACCTTGGCCTTGTGTTTGCTGTCTACTCCTGTGTGTTCCTTGAGCTTTAGTTTAGCTATCAAAAACACTGGTCATAGTTGGCTCTTTTCTCTGGTGCTTTCTCTGACCTCTTCTATCCAGATTGAGTATAAAACACACAGAACTCACTCATTAAATGTTTACTATTGTTGCTGTTGTTGTTGTTTTGGTTTCTTGAAGTAGTCTCATGTAGTCCAGGCTGGACTTGAACTCACTAAGTAGCAGAGGACAACCTTAAACTCCCATCCTCCTGCCTCTACTTCCCAAGTGATGGAATTACAGACATGTACCACCATGCCCAGATTTCATTAGTATTTTTTTTTTTTTTTTTGAGATAAGGTCTCCCTGTAGCCTCAGTTGGCCTGGAACTCTCTATGTAGACTAGGCTGGCCCTGATCGCACAGAGATCAACCTCCTTTGCCTCTGCCTCCCAAGTGCTAGGATCAAAGCATGGACCACCATGCTGGGCTCATTAGTATTTCTTAACATAAATCTGATCATGTCTCTCTCCCTTCCAAACGTTTATGGCTCTTTTATCTATCAAGTGAAAGAATTTAATATGGCCTAGAATTGTAAGAGTCCAGTTCACAAACCATTCTTTGCCCTCTGCACTTGGTCACCCTGGCAAATTTTTCTGCTGCCTCACTTTGTCAAACAGCTCTTTCTGCCAGCTCTGCCCTTCTACCTGGCATGCCTGTCTATCAGGCGAAATTCTACTCTCTCTCAAGACCCAGCTCAAGTGATACATCCACTAAGACATCTGTCCTTAATTTGAGGTCCCATGAATAGCTTTAAGGTATAGAGAAAATAATGTACTTGGTTAGTTTTTATGATAAAACTTTCATTTATTATTTTTATGTGTATGAGTGTTGCCTGCATGTATGTAAATGCACCCACGTGGTGCAGTGCCTATGGAGTCCAGAAGAGGATGTTGGATCCCCTGAAACTGGAGTTCCAGGTGACTGTTAACCACCATGTGGGTGTTGGGAACTGAACCCAGGTCCTCTGCAAGAGTGGCCAGTGCTCTTAATTGCTGAGCCACCTATCTAGTTCTGAAAACGTTTTTTAAAAAATTGAATTCTCAAAGTATCCTATGGTCCCTTCTAAACCAAGTTAGGGGAGAATATGTGTTGTTTCATTTTCAGCAAGTATGGTCTTCAGAGACATTAAGTAAGAAGGCAAGTCAGCATTTGGGTCAGTTGGGTGTCTTTGCCTGGATTAGTGAAGGTCTGACTGGTGGCACCATTTTTGGAACTGCCCTTGAAGCCCTGGGAGAGATGAAATCAATTGAAGGTCACAGCCGATACTTGCCTACCACTGACTGCTCGCTGCCTACTATTCTGAGCCTTAGCGTGTTTCATTGGTTCACTGAGTCCTTGGACTGAGCTGTTAGAGCAGTAGGTTGTCCTTAAGCCCAGCCTTGAGAATCCATTGCATTGGAAAGTCAGGCAAAAGCGGGTGAGCTTATGATGACAAAACTCAAGAAGTCAGTCAGTGTGGGATAAAAGGATGAGGAACGAGCCGCCCTAGAAGCCAATGGGGAATTGAGTTGAGGAGAAACAAAGATGGATATTGTTTGAGAAACTCATTAAGATGAGGACTGGAGTATCTTTTATCGATGAAGATAATGAAGTGAGGATCTGATGACAGCAGAAGCCAGAGTAGAGTGGCCTCAGAAAGGAGCAGAATGTAATGAAAAGTCATTGCTAAGCTGCTTGTCTATAAATTTGTCCAGAAGAGAGGTATGGAGGAACAGTAACCAGAAGGATGAAAGAGATGAATTCCCTCCCTGCAGGGGCTCTGAGTGGACAATTATTGCCCAGAGAAAGGATTCTATAGCAAGGGATGCAGATGAAGATGAAGAAGGAAACATGACCTCACCTAATTCTTATGTTCTGAAGAGGTGGAGGCAGGTAGGCTTTAGCCCACATATGGATGAATGGGCTTTGGGTAGAAGAGGGCCAGAGGGGCAGAGGAAAGGGAAGACAGAGTTTCCATTCAGTATAATGCCATGCATAGAAGAACAGAGATTTGAAATGGGTTTTGGTCGGTAAAGAGTGGGAACTCATCGGGATGTCTGATTATGTGTTTGTGGAGACGAGAGTTGACCTATTTCTTTTCCTGCAGCTTTCATAGCTAGAGCTGGGCAGAGTCCCTGGGTAGTTGCATTCCTCACAGAGTAGAGAGGAGATCATTGCTAAGGATGGCTAAGGATTTTAGGGTATTGTTTAGGCTGATTAGCCTTCCTATCATTATCAGATCAGTGAAATGGTTCTAAGAAACTTTGTGGGTCCCACTGGCAGTGCACAGACTGGGCTGGTCACTTTGGAAGCTAGTGCTAGCCTGCTTGTATTAAAGTTCTGGCTCTTCATAGGAGTTGTGAAACCATGAGCTAGTTACTTAACCTCTCTGCTGTCAGTTTCCCCCTCTGTAGAGTGGGGACAATTATGTCTCCCTAAAAGGGCTCTTGTAAAGATTAAACGAGAGTGCAGATTTAAAGTTCCCAGAATGGTGACTGGCGAAAGTCAACCTGGACCCATTGAGGTAATTTCTCATCATTCCATTGTAACAAAGAACACTCCAAATGATAAACTTAGAGTTTTATATAATAATAATAGTGACTCTAGGACCACAGAGTCTCCTTTTGTTTAGTTTTCAGATAGTCTCTTTATATATCCCAGGATAGCCTCCAATTTAGAATCTTCTTGCCTCAGCCTCTCCAGTGAGAATTACAGGCATGTGCCACTATGCCCAACTCCATACATTCTTTATACCCAACACAGCAAACATTTTTATACACCTGAAGGAACTTGATTATCATTCAGAACATCCACAGGTCATGCCTCAGTATCATTACTATTAGTATACAAATGGGACGCAGAGATTTAAAGGTGTATGGCTCTTGGGTCTGCTGCCCAGATCTCCACTGTGCTTCCCACGTAGTAACTTTGCCTCTTAAGAACCATTTCATCTGTTATTAGCTCTTGTTTTCTTTTGATTAAAACACTGCCTTTTCTAACTGACCCACCTAACACAGGCCAAGACTAAAAGCAAGCTAGCATTCTTCTGTGGCAGTTGATGCCATTTGGAAACTCCACTTGAAAACAAGCCTGTGCCTCTGTACACTGTTGTAAGAAGCTGACAAATCACTGCTGACATTGACAGAGTAGCTCACGAAACAGAATTCCATAGCAGGGGGGCAGACAGTTCCTTGTAAATCCAAATAAAGCTGATGCTGTGTAATGAGGTTTCATTAGTGAGTCTCCAAGATCTGGCCTCCACCCTGCTCCTTCACACATGACTGTACCCAGTGGGTTATTTCATTCAGTAGTTTGATCTGGCATTTGTGGATTTCCACTTCTGCATCAGCTGTCACTGAAATTCTGGACATGGCAGTATCACACTAGACCCTATGTCTTTGGAAGAACTCCAACCAGTATTTATGAGAGAAAAAAGTCATGACTTGAGAGTTTAAACAGGTCGATGGGAGAAATAGCTGCAATAAAATTTTCATTGGGCCAGAATTTTTTTTTAAAGGACGCGGGGCTAGAGAGGTGGCTCAGTGGTTAAAAACACTGGCTGTTCTTGATCTGAGTTCAATTCCCAGCACTCACATGGCAGCTAACAACTGTTCCAGGTGATCCACTGCCCTCTTCTGCCTCTGCAAGCATTGCACACATGGTGCACTTGCATACGTGTAGACAAAACACTCATACACATAAAATAAAAATAAATAAATCAAAGAAAATTTAAAGGAAATCTTATGTAGAGGAAAAAATTATCTTTTAGTACTTAATGAAGTTTGTATTCAAGGCTACTCAGCTCTCGGTTACCATGGCATTCAATTCATTGCTCTGAGAATTAACTAGAAGTTCATGAGACACTGAGTGATGTTTTTGCAATAACAGGAAGATCAGTTTTACAGTTATGCAAAAATCAGTACTTATGCCATGGTTTTCCTGGAAAAGAAAATTTAGGAATATTCATTTTCTAAATATGTGCAAATTGGCAAGTCTAACAGTGGTAAACTAGCTCAGTTACAGAATATCTCTATATATAATCCCAGTGCATGTCATTATAGCTAAAAAATAGTCAGGGGACCTCAATAACTTTTTTTTTTTTTTTTTTTGAGAAAGACTCTCCCTGGATCCCCAACTGGCTTGAAACACTATATAGACCAGGTTGGTCTCTGTCTCACAGAGAGTCAAGTGCCTCTGCCTCCAGAGTGCTGGTACTTATAATTAATATTTGGAAATGTTTCTGTATGTGTCAGGCATGTGAAAATATATAGTCCTTGTATTGTGCTCTGTCTACAAACTATGTTTGAAAATTTTTCATCTTAAAATACTTAAGTTCTTTTGTGCTTCATGCTGAAAGGCTTGACTACCAGCAGGGGACATTCTTGTATTGGGAGACCAATAAACAGGGGTGTCAGGCTATCCCTAGACCCCCTATAGTAGTTTGGGGAGCACAAAGCCCTTCAGAAAGCCCTGTTCAAATATCTGGTTATTTTAATCTTTTTCTCCATAAAATTGACGTAAGCTTTACAGTTTGTCTTTCAGTAGCAATGACATTGGAAAATGAACTATAAATGTATTCACACCTCAGTCTGTGTTCCTAATCATGGCAATTTTTCTAATGACAAGAAGGTAAATATAAAGCTTTATTCAAATCTATCTCATCTCAGCATTTTATAAAAGTGGACAATCAAGGACATCATGAGGCTATTCCAAAGTGAAATGGCCGACTAAATTGTAACACCTCACTTCACCTAAAATGGTAATTACAGGAGTTACAGAGCAGCGTGTTCAAATGCTGTAAAATGAAAAGAGCAGTTCAACATAGTTATCTCCACCATTACTGCAACTGCGCAGATTCCGTAAACCTAGACCCTGAAGCTGAGAGCAACGTGGGAATTTTAGGTGACTCTTCTGTCTGATTTGTTTCCATGGGATGAAGGCTGGGATGCGCAGCTGGACAGAGACCATCCTTCATGGAGCGAGGGGCTTGTGTTTAACTAGTGAGCTTGAATTTCATCCAGTTAAGACAGGGTCAGATTGGTGCTGTGCAAAGACTGGCTTCTGTGTGGAGAGGAAATTGAAAGAACCCAGAGTGTCTGTCAGTTGGCAAGCTTAACTCCAGCAGTGCCGTTAGGGTCTTGAGGATGGCGGGGGGGGGGCGCTTGTGGAGAGGCATTATTATGCTAGCACCTATCCTAAGATACTACCAGTGCTCATCAAGATTCTTGAACTATGTTTCCAATGTTATTTTCATTACATATGGATGTGGCCATATTCATCTGTATGCAGATCTTTACAACGTCTGCCTATGTGAATCCCATCTGCTTCAGGAGTATCTGGAGATCCTAGCTGAAAAGACGACACATCTTTTGCTATAAGAGAAATAATAATATTTCACATTCTCATATGTTGTATTTGGATAGTCTTGCGACTGCTTGAAAGTCTGGCCATCCTGAGATGATCATGTTGTGACGGAATGGTTTTGCTTTGGCGTGTAGTACAGTGGATGTTTGTTGGGCATTCACTACATTTTATACATCGTTACATTTCTCAGTGTTGTCCTATGTGTTATTTATACTCTGCCTGGCTCCAGAAAGAATTTAAAGTGCCAGTGCCGGGTGCTGAATTCTGAGTTTCAGGATGTCACCAATCCTGAAAGCTTTCATTTCCCTCAGCCAACATGGCACCATGCCCTCGCCCCTACCCATCCTACTTTCTAGCTTGTTCCATGCCACCCACTCTGCCCACTGAGTCCAAACCTTGTCATTCCTCACCTCCTAGTCTCCTTACACTTTCCAGTTGTGATAGTGAATCTTCATTGTCAACCTGACTAGATTTAGAATTACCTACCAGATGAACATCTGAGCATATGAAAATGCTACCAGAGATGTTTAACAGAGGAGGGAACACCCACACTAAATGTGGATGGCATTATCCCACAGGTTTGGTATTGGACTGAATGCAAAAGGGGGAAAGGAGACAACCAGCTGAGCACCAGCACTTGTGTCCCTTAACCTCCTGTCTCTTGATACAATGTTTCCAGTGGCCTCACACTGCCACCACCATCCTTCCCCATCAGGATGGGGTATACCCTCAAAAAGACCCTCCTTTAAGTTTTTTGGTCAGATATTTTGTCACCATAACTAATATGCCAATTAATAAAATAAAACTGAACTTGACTTGTGTGTGTGCGTGCAGGTTATAATGAGATAAACACATCTCTTTAGTGTTATCCTTTCTACTTTGAAACTTCGGTGATTCTGACTACTAAAATATTTCATTTGAAAAAGAGACGAGCACATGCTGTTTTCTTTCCATTTCGTTTCTCTACCAATAAATCAGTGCATCATTTGGTCTAAGCAACGTAGCAAATTTAACCAGTAAGAGGAACATTTTTTTTTAAGTTTTACATTTGCTTTTTAAGGGTGGTAAGAAGCTCAGGTGAGTGAAATTGGGTGATTCAAGGAAGGCACCACAAGACTAAAGTAGTAAAAGGAGTGTCTATCTACAAAATTAAGCATAATTAAGCAGTTTATTTGCATAACTACATCCCCTAACTGCTAAGACATGATGAGTCCCTGTATCCCTAAGTTATCAATTCCTACTGAGAATGGCTTTGGGGCACAGGGAGGAATAAATGACTTCTACAACAAGTTTCTTGCCAGAGAGGGAAGTCTTAACAGCTCTGTGTGGGGCAAGGACTTGGCAGGATTTCCATTCTCACAGTGGCTGACTGCCAGCCGCTGAGTTCTCAACATAAAATCCACAAGGGTCATGTCTTTCAACCTTACCCTGCTTTCCTCCTTCTCTGTCACAGTCCACATCCTGTAGCTCTCCTACCTAGCAGGATTAGGAACTGAAATCAGTTGAAATCTCCCCATGTTGAACATCCCTGCTGGTCAGCCAAACTTGGAATACGGACACCCCTCCCCTCCCCACTCCGCAGTTAAGTTCTTTCTCCCCACACGTGGGATTCCTTCCATTATCTCAGCAAAGAGGCCTGAGGTGGTGCTGTGCAAACACTGGAAGGCTTAAACCTTTAGAGGAGTTGTGAATTTGTTGAAAACATGAGGCCTTTCTCCCCAGAAAAATAAACACTCAAAAAAATTTCCAGCAAATTTAGATGGCTTGGGAATCCCACAGGACAATTCACAGAGCCCATATGAAGGTTCCCAATTTCCAAACTGCCTCAAAGTTTCGCTTTCAAGTTCAAACATAGCAGTAATTTGCACAGAAGGAGGATCAACACTCTTGTTCTCCACCAGTGACATTTTTTTAGTGGGTAAATGCTGCTCGCCACTGACCAAACTCTCAGTCTGAGTGGCTCATTTGGATAAAGGAAAATGGTGTCTAATCCTACTGACACTGAGATCTTGTGTTTCAGGTCTGACTACAGCCATCGGTCTTCCACCAGCAGTAAGTATACTTTAAATGTCCTTCAGTGTAACAGTGCCCCAGGGTCAGTAGCGCAGAGGGCATTTATGTGGCGCATGCTTTAATAGTAAGGAAGACACAACAAAGAATGTGGTACCAGAAGCTCTAACTGAGGCTCTTCCTGGAGAACTTGATTGTGCCTTGATTTCAAGACCAGATAGATATAGGATTCCTTTCCCTATAGCAAGGCAGCTTGAAGGACGTGCCCCAGGCTTTACCAGCAGCCACTAGACCTTCTAGGAGAATCTTCAAGGACCCAGTTAGTTCATTCTTTACCACTGTCCCTCAAGTCCCTGCTTCATGTAGGCCAAGACAAAGTTCAGAGCACTGTGTGCTGCTCGGTGGGGTTCAACCAGCTCCTCTCCCAGGAGCGTTCTTTCCAGTACTGCTGTCTCAGCGGGCAGGTGTCCCCTGCCCACATGGAGGTGGATGTCCATCTCTGAGAACTCCTATGAGGTTCATTACAGAAATACCAACAAAGGCTGTAGTTAGGCAATTTAGCTATCATTTCTCCAAATAACACAGAGCTAAAAGGAGTAGACTTTTTTGGTGGTGGTGGTCCTGCAGTTTGTACCAAGAGCCTTGTGCTAAGCAAGCGCTCTGCCCCTCAGTTCTACCACTGCATTCCTGGATGTAGACATTTTTATTAAACCGTCTTCTTATTTTTAAAAATAAATCCTGGATCATTATGTATGGTAAAAAAGATTGACTGAGAATATGTTTATACCAACAGTCTAAATATAAAGCTGTGCCTATATTAAAATATAAGTAAATGTATTCATGAGAAATCTTATGTCTAGAAAGGATTGTTAGTGATTCGAATCATTACATCAAAGCTATTCACATTGATTAACCATTTATTTTAAAATAACCAAAAACAATTGTCTTACAGTAAGAGCCTTGAGTTTTGAATCAGTAAATACTGAATTGTCTTACCCTCTCTGCAGTCCTGTTAAACTCTCAATTCTAAGTAGTTTGCAAATGGAGAGACACTTAATTGGATTATTCTATTTAGTGATGTTCTGGCTTGGTTTTCCTTTTCAATAGGGGACCATAAGGAAAGTGGAATATCTGGAATTGTAGTTAAGTGTCAAATTATATTTGTTAGGATGACTGCAGCAAGCAATTTCTGATCATTCTGGCCAACGGGAGACCCAACATTGCCCCCTGGTTATTATGAACCATTATAATCATGAGAACAGCGCTGCACTGGCTCCCACCTGGCCTGAAGCTGCTGTGCTACTAACCCTCCTGAATGCTCTCTCTGGGCTACCATTTTCATTTCTCTCAGTTTGGTCCACAGGCTAAGATTCTTCAAGAATGATTTTCTAAAATACTCGCCTGAAGCCCTTGCTTAATTTGTAGTTCTCAAATCAGTCCTCTGGGTCACAACAAAGCACCTCTCCAGGCAGTGAAGCTGGTAATTTGGTCTGCAATGCCTCCCCTCCACTGTTTTAATTGCAGTCTCTGTGTTGCACTTTCTCTACGTGCAGCTGGGACCAATACTGCGTTCTGGCTGTTGTGGGGCTGCACACTCTGCACTGCTGGGACCTCATAGTGAGTGTGTGTTCCCATCAGGAAATGTGTTAAGCTACAAATAATAATGAAAAATAATGGTTAGGCAAGTAGGGTTTGTTCTCCTCCATCATTAAAACGAACCAGGTTCGGGGGAGGCAGGGCAGGTCTGGGACAGAAGCATCTTTCTGCTACACCGAGCTCAGTTTTTGACGTCCATCTTTAAGGCTGCTTCAGAGTTACAACATGGCTACTCCCACCACAGCCAGCATCATGTCCTTATTCTCCACTGGAAAAAATATACAGAGGGTTAGAGTGTTACCAGAGTTTTTAGGGTCAAAGTGTAGGATTTGGAAGTCCCAACAAGCTAGGCTGGGACAGTCATTCTCAATACACCAATTAAGAGACAAGCAATGTGAAAGGCAGGCCTGTTTTCATTGTGACTGCATTAGAAAGAGGAACCCCAGGTCCATCATGAGGCGCTGACATGAGGTTTAGGTTTAAATACAGGGCTGGAGGTAAGCATAACTAAGCTGTCTACACTGTCTTGGTCAATGGGTCTCCCCCATCATTGTCTGGGCGCCCAGCTCTCCTGCCAGATGGTCTGACAAGTTGTTAGAACTGTGTGAACTCTCTTCTGGAAGGCAGTTCCTCCTCTGGCTGGCACCAGAGCTGCAACCTTTTCTTCTATCCAGTATGAGATTCCTGAGAAAATTCTAATTTCTTGAAGACCGTTATTTCAATAGTCTCATAGCCAAAGAGGCACAAATGTCTCTCTAGATTATCTTTGCTCTAACCAGGATGGTTACAAAAGGGTACTTGCCAGCAGAGTCATCCTCACCTGTTTTGTTTTTTTAGATGTCTCAGGTAGCCTGAGTTGGCCCCAAATTCTCTATATAGCAGAGGATGACCCTGAATTTATGATCCTCCTGCCTTTGCCTCCTGAGTACTAGGGTTTCAGGCATGCATCTCCATGGCTGGTTTAGTCTGTGCTGCTATTGAACCCAGTGCATGCCCTGCAAATACTCTACCAGCAAAACCATATTTCTAGGCCCCATCCTCACTTTGTAAGTTTTCCCAAAGACATTACCTAGTAATTCTCTTAGGCCTTGAACCAGAACTTGGCTCATGTTTATCTCTAGTTCCTAGGGGTCAGCAACCCACTCCTGATAGTAAGAAAGAAGAGTGGATACTGGTGGCCATGATGGAGCCCTCTGTATGACTGCCCTAGAACTGCGGGGTTCCCAACCCCCATTTGTGGATCTGGAGGCACCTCTTTATCCCATGGTTGTTCTCCACAACTGTCAGCCTTTCTCATGGGATGACTTCTGTCTGAGTGATTCCTGGAGGAGTAGCTCAGGGATAAAGCACTTTCCTAGTAGAAACGAGGCCCTGGATTTGATGGCAAAAACCAAATAAACTGAATGATTCCTGTTTCCTGGTTGGAGCATTGGTGCAAACCCTTCATTATTAGAAGATGGGTGCTCTGTGTGTGCTTCTTACCCAGCATTCGCAGGGGCTTGACAGCATGGCACAGTATCTGCTCAGCTTGGCAGGAGCCTCAGAGCAGACTGTATCACAGTCTTAGTTAAACCATAACAACCCACTGTTGTAAGAACTAACTGTGGCGCTATAAGAACTGTAATTCATCCCTTCTGAGGACAGCCCCAATGCCCTAATCATAATTAGGCCCCTCTTGATTAAGGTCCCACCACTAATACATCAACATTCTCAGGGCCAAGCCTCCTGCATTGAACCCTTCTGATTTGTTTACCAAGGGCCAAGTGCACCACTCTATTCCAGCCTGTTTTCTGTGCTGTAGAATGAGGCAGTTCAATAGGATGTCCTCTAAGGACTCATACAGAAGTTCTAGGTTCTAGAAGGTTTAGGGTGCTGAGACCAGAACATCTTAGAAACTGCTCTTAAAAGAGAGAGAGGGATAAAAGGGGGATGGAACAGAAGAGGAAAGAAGGAAAGACTTGGGCCTTTTCTTTTCGTTCTTGGCCCAGAATCAAAATCTAAGGGACTGAGCATCTCTCCAGAGGGGCTAAAGTGTTAATTTCAAAGTAAGGGGTGTTAAGAGTCAACACCAGCTTTTCTGCACTGTTTGTTGCCTGGAAGTCATGGTTAGTGAGCTATCATGGTGAGAGGCAATGTCTGCTTTTTCTTCCCTGCCAATGTCCAGATCTGGGGCAGGAAGGTTGGGCAGATGGGGTGTGGCTCTTCTTCCCCATCCTGGAGTCTCAGTTGTACTCTCCACATCCTGTGATCCCATCCAACTTCGCTGGCGTGGCTGAGGGACTCCTGTAATCGTTGCCTTCATTTTGTTTAGGTGAGTTTTTCCAGATTGCAGCTGGTCTATTTGTCCTTGCTAAACTGTTGGAGAAGGCAAGCTTTCGTTCATGCTTTCTGAAAACTGTGAAACTTGAACACTTCCGAGAACTGCGGTCATAAAGTCACAGTGCTTCCTGAGGAGGATGCATTCTATTCATACTCTCAGAATTTTAGGTTGTGTTTTCAGAAATGTGCTGAAAAGATCATCCAGCCATGAGGCACAATCTGCATTCTTAAGTGGTTTGAATAAAAGGGGCAAATTTTATAAACAGGATGAAAGAAAAACAATAATTATACCAGGGAAATAAAATCAAGTGTGCCATGTAATGCTAATGAAATCTGATCTGTGTGACTGAATATTTCCCTTCAGATAAAGATTATAATCATACTTGAGAATTATTCTTAGAAGGTTCTAGGAGCATAAGAGTTACGTTTTTAGGAACAGATGATATCTCTTAAGGATATCTAACCCAAGAATAATGCCAGTGGGAAGAAGACAAAGAATTAACTAGCTCTATTTGAGCCTGTTCTTCAAGACCCTCCTAATTTGGGCCTAAATGGGCTCTACCCCCAAACTCAAGACAACTGTTAGCTCTTTTCCTGGCACCTTGCATGGTACCAGTGACAGCAGCCGTGGCTTACAATTTTGTATCCTTCATTCTTCCCAAAGCATCAGTCGTCAAGCCTCAGTCAGTTGAAGTGGCACAGAGGGCATGTTGTCTCCCAGCTCCTGGCCACACCCTGAGGCATTCTGGGACTGACATTTAGGGCAGAATGTCCCTGAACAGTGTGTTCTGCTCTCCTGAGCTCTAGATCATACAACAAGACTACAAAAAAAGGTTAATCTTCACTGTCAATTTGGCTGGATCTAGAACCACTCTAAGAGACTTACCACCACTGGGTGTACCTATGAGGGTGTTTCCAGAAAGTGAACTCAACACCAGCCTTTGTCTCTCACTGCTTCCTGGTACACTAATATTTGAGCAAGCAGCTGCCACATACTTCCATAACCACATAGCCACCATGCCTTCCCCACCATGATGGACCATATCTTCTCAAACCATGAGCCAAAATAAACCTCTCTTCCTTTAAGTAGCTTTTATTAAATATTTTGTCACAACAACAAGAAAAGCAGCATATTAACATAGTACATGTGATCAGAGGAGCGGGAGTCCCTGAACTGGGTTTTTAACCTACCAAGTTCCTGCTTGTTCCTTCAGTGACTCATGTAGCTTCCCTGTTTCCTGTTCATGTCCCTCTGCTAGCCGAGTGCTTCTGCAGGCCACAAGTCCAATGGGGTTCCATTCCCTGGCTTTGCTAGGGCCTTGTCTTGGAAATGACACCAAAGCCAATCCTGAATATACCCAGGTGATGCTCTGGGCCCCTAGAAACACATTTATCATGAGGGAAAGGGGGCCAAAAGGACCATGGATGTTCTCTTGAGAAAGGCCAGGCATCCTGGCTAGCTGCAAGGTGCTATCCTGACCAAGAGCCACCACCCACCAGACTTGTCAGTCCAGCCTTGCTGCTGAGCCTGGGGTGAGCTGCTTCCCTTTCCCAATGTCTTTTTCTGGCAGGTTATCAACTTCTGAGTTCTCAGTAGTTTTTGCTTTCCCCAGCAGCTCCAGGATATTTCCTGGAGCATTATATTTATTTTGACATTGGTTGCTTTTGTGAAGCCCCTCAGCCTGCTGGAGAGGTGAACGCATTGTGATTTAATTACTAATTCAACTGCTGCTTGGAAAGCATCACACTGCAAAGACACAGTAGTGTACTGTGGACCCATCACTCTGCAGGAGCTCAATGCAGCCTGGGCAGCATAAAATGTTTAATCCTTTCCTTTCTGTTTTATTAGAGACAATAACTTACTGACAGATTCTTCCCAGTTTAGAGCCAGAGGTGAACGCATTGTGATTTAATTACTAATTCAACTGCTGCTTGGAAAGCATCACACTGCAAAGACACAGTAGTGTACTGTGGACCCATCACTCTGCAGGAGCTCAATGCAGCCTGGGCAGCATAAAATGTTTAATCCTTTCCTTTCTGTTTTATTAGAGACAATAACTTACTGACAGATTCTTCCCAGTTTAGAGCCATTTTTATCATCACACACACACACACACACACACACACACACACACACACACGCAAAGGACGATCAGTATTTTGGAAGATGTGGTAGTGGCCAATTTATCTTGATCTATTATAAACATTGTAATCATTTTCCCTTCTGTTTTTCATAAGTGACTTTGGTTCTCAGAACAAATATTCTTTCAGTCTTAATCCACAAAATTGAGACAAAATTCATATCTCTTCACTAATCATCATGAAGAATAATTCCTACCATTGAATTTGCTGAAATGGGTGATTACCATAGAATGGTAATATGCACAGATTTGAGGAAGACACAGACATCCATCCCTACCACAGAAACACATTAAGAAAAGAGTCGACAGTGTTTCTAAAATTAGAGTGCAGCTTTTAGACAAAGTTGTGCTTGGACTGGGACCTATCACTGCTTCCCTTAACTTCCTCAGTTTCCAAAGGGCAAATGAGGTTGTTTGACATGCTGTTGTGAACCCACAGCTGACCTAAGTCAAATAAAAGCACTGTGGAGATGGTAGACTGATTTCTGAATGGAGGAAGTTCACAGGGTTTTGAATTCCTACCCCACCAGGCCATAGAATTGATTGAACAGCTTCTAGTAACTGGATCTCCAGTTTCATTACATTTAAGATATATTCTGGCACAACGGTCACGTTCATGTGCAAGATTGTTCTCAAGCATCACAGTGAGCCATTGCATGGCTGGACTGGAACAACTGCAGCCCTGGACAGGCTTCTCCATGCATGGTGTTAGTCGATGGCATTAGTGATGACATGTCCCTTCTTGGGTAGGGCCAGGACTTCAGAGACCAGTGAGAAGCCTCCTAGATGTGAGTGTGAGCAAAGCAGTCTGGTTTCCTCTGCCCTCCATTGTGGTTGTCGATGTAAAGTTTTCACTTAGATGTTTCTACTGCATGTCCTGATGTGAATACCTGGGATGCCTAAAGCTGCTGAGCCTGTACCTGGCTGTGATGGTGGCCTTACCAGCATCCGCTCCCAAAGCCATGGCCTCACCACAGCTTGCCATGACTGGGACAGCTCTTCCCACATCCCGCACACGAGACCCTTCTGTCGTAAGTATAGCATCGTTGCCGTGTTCCTGAACCTTCCTCTCAGGAGTAGAGCCATTTAACATGTAGCTTGTGGGTGACACTATTTAAAAAATTGCCTCAGACCTGGGAATATAATTTATGGTAGATATGGGTCTTGCAGTCATTCAAGTGGAGGCTTAGCCACATTCCCAGAGCACCAGAACACCAGTAGGTGCATATCAGAGTAGCCCATTGGCCCACATTTTGTTAGCCTGGTAGAACACATGTAATTATTACCCTGGGGAACTTGCTGCCTCAGAAATACAGAGTCCCAGATCTCACCCCTGAGTCAAGTGTGTAGTATATGCTGGAAGTTCGAGAGGCACTGAGCTAGCCCAGCTTCCCATTAAGCAAGTTTGCTCTTAAATCATTCCCGACAGACATGGCTTACACCAGTCTCCTGTGCATGGATTCTAGTTTTGTGATTTTATCATCTGAGGGCTTTCTGATCTGCATAGTGTCTGGTGAGGAAATTTGTTCACTTAATAAATATTTGAATTATTCTGTTGAATTTTTAAAATAAAGGGAATTACATTCCCCTCCCCACTAAGAAAAGGTTATTTTAAACCATAAAACACATCCCTTATGCTTTGGGGTTCTGTTTGACAATGGGGGCAGCATTACTTGTAGGATTGTGGAAATGGCAAATGAAATCTCTGAGGTAATGAAACACCTAAAGCCTATGTTTTTTGCTGGTGTGGGGTACACACTTTCTCTTCCTGGGAACCTGAGAAGCCAGTGTTACTGTTTGACAGCTGATTTTAGGAAACAATAACCAAAGCTATGCAACAGAAAATCAAAGGGTAAGGACTGCTCACTACACTATGCTGACATCTATTTCAAAATAGTACAGGGTAGTCCTTCCACTTCAAAGATAGGAGATCTGGCTTCAGAGTTTTAATTTTTAACTACAGCAACACAAAAGGTATAAGTCTCTATCCAGGGTATAAAAGAAAACCAGAACCAGATTAAATTTTCCCAGAGAATACCAATGGGCAGCTCAGGATGCCTCGTCCACCAAGGTTGTCAGGACCCGGAGAGAAGGGGCAAAAGTGAGTGGCTGACACCACTTGTACCTCCCTTAATGTGCCTATGACTTTTCTTATTTAAAAAAATAACTTTTTTGCCCACATAATGCATAGTTGTTTCGTTTTTTAAAGTCAGAAAATACAAATTCAGAAAAAAAAGATTAAAACTCAGAATTCTAACTTCCAAAACAACCTTTGTTTGCCATTTGTTGTCTACCTTTGCACATTTTATGGTCATCTATATTCCTGTAGATGTATTTATTAGAATGGTAGTGTGTAAGAGAGACAGAGACAAAGAGTCAAATTTTCTCATTATTAGCATTGTAGATGTAGGTGTGCATCAGAAAAGTTCCTTCTATGGCAGTTTGAGCATCTGTCTAGAATTTATTCCACTGCATTTCTGTGTCATACCTTACTCCATTCCACAGTGCTCCCAAACAGGTCTTGTGAGGTCTAGTCCACCTTTCTTGATTATCAATACTGTTGCCAAGAACATCTTTGCTCTATTTGTGTCCATCCTCCATTATGAGGATGAGCTCCTGCAGGCAGAAGTACCGGGATAAAGATGTGCTCTTTATAAAGCTTCTGGCCCCTTCTTCCCATAGCTATACACCATTTCACTCTCCCACTGGCATGGAAGAATCGGCAAGTGTCTATTAAACATTGTGAGTTAATATTCAAGAAGAGAGATATTCATACTATGTATAGGCACACACACATATATACACACTCTATATTTGTGGATGATGTGCAAAACTGCTCTGTGGAATAGGATATAAATGAGAAGAGTCTTGGGGTTTGGAACTCCTCAAGTTGGATTCTATTCCTTCTCTGCCATTGAAAGTATGACATCATTCCTTCCAGCCTCGGGCAGCATAGGTAGCCAGTACACACGTTTAGTGGGAAGTTACTAGTGCAGTAGGCAGTTCCAATTCAGTATCCCTGCTGCTGCCTTTAACATGTGATGGGATAATAGGTTGGAAGTCTAGCTGGATGGATGGGGTCACAGGTTAGAGTGGAGAAGGTGGAGGTCTGTCCTTGAGATGACATGCCATCACTTGTTATCTCCACAAGAGCCACTATTGCAGTAGAGAACCTTGCCCTTCAGACCATTTCCTCTGCTGTGAGTTGAAAGAAAATAACTTCAGAATATTGATCTATGGGTTTATCTGTCCCCATTTTCCTGAAAGCAATAAACTCAGGACTCTGCAGGTAGAGGGCCCCAAGCTAGTAGAAAAGTTGTGGGGAAGGGGAAAGTACCTAATATTTTGTCCTGTACATCGTTGGGAACTTACCATCTCCCATTGGTATTTTTCCTGTGTCTGTTATATCAGTGTCTGTCCTCAGTTACACAGTGAGATCCAAGGACAAGGATGTTGCTTGAGTGTGAAATGTCCCCTCAGGCTCATGTGTTTGAACACTTGGGCCCCATCTGGTAGCAATGTTTTGGGAGGTTGTGGGACCGTTTAGACCTTTTAACAGACTTGGGCTGTAGGTTCCAACCTGAGCCCTTTGTTTCCTGATCCATCAAGCTGTGAGCAAGCCCCCTCCTGCTCCCACCACCACAGATGGGAGTCACTCACTCTGTCTACCACACCTTACCAGCCATGATGGGCTATACCCTCAACCGTAAGCCAAAATAAACTCTTTTTGCCCTAGGTTGTCCCTGCCGGGTATCTTGTCACAATGCTGGGAAAAGTGACTGTGTCTCTTTCTGCACAGTCCTTAGGGCCTTCACAGGATCAGGCATGTTAGGGCTGGGAGAAGTTGAGGTATGAAGGTCAGAGACTGGAAGTGAGGGCTGGGAGAGATTCATTCTGCCTTTTGACCTGCCATTGACTAGTCAACCTGGAAAAGTAGGCCAACTTCATCTGTTAGCAGAGGCCCAGATGGAATATCTCACCTGTCCTTAATTTTTATTCATATCCAGGTAGTTTTCTCCTCAAATGTGCCTGAAGTACATATTGCCTAGGGAGACCTGGGATCAAGAATGGTGAATGTTCAGTGTCATATTGAAACTGATAGTGTTTAGCTATTCCACTGAATTTTAGGCCAACAAAATGAGAACCTCAGCTCCACTCTCTGTATTTTATTCTGACCATGAATGAGGCCCAACACTAGATTTCAGCACTGATTTTCATATACTGACATTCGGGATGTATTTTGCTAAGACATACACAGCGTCTTGTCTTAGAGCAAATGTGGTAGCTAATCATTGTTCATCTTTCTTAACATCCTGCCAGAATACCCCCCCCCTTTAAAAACAAATCTCCATTAATATAATTCTAATAATCCTGTTCCTGGCTATGTGTAAAACTGAGAGCCCTGGAACTCTCTAGTTAAGTCCCTGAGATGGGTGATGGCTTCGTTTCCCGCTTTAGATTTGTTTCTTAAAGCTAGGTGAGTATTAATTCTGGTCTTGTTCAGGCTGTGCTGTAGACTCTCCAAATCTGTAAGATTATATTGAGAACTCAGCATCCCAGGATGCTTTTGTCACTGGTGAAAATGACAAATACTGAATGTGGTTTGCAAGGAACTAAAATTACTGAGCAGAAGGAAAGATTCTGGGCAAAATGCCACAGTCTCACCAGTCTCAAACCCTGGAACTTTTATTATTTTTTGTTTTGGGTTTTTTTTATTTTTTTTTAAATATTTTCTTTATTATTTTTATTTTATGTGTATGAGCGTCATGCCTGCATGTATGTGAGTGCACCAGTGTCGTGCAATGCCTGTGGAGGACAGAAGAGGCTGTTGGATCCTGGAACTGGTTTCTTTATTATTTTTATTTTATGTGTATGAGCGTCATGCCTGCATGTATGTGAGTGCACCAGTGTCGTGCAATGCCTGTGGAGGACAGAAGAGGCTGTTGGATCCCCTGGAACTGGAGTTATGGACAGTTGTTAGCTGCCATGTGGGTGCTAGGATTCGAACCCAGGTCTTCTGCAAGAACAACCAGTGTTCTTAACCGCTGAGCCATCCCTCCAGCCCCACCCTGGAACTTTTAAACAGAAGCATCTTACCACATTGTGAGATTGAGGACCTTGGTGTGCCTCAGACCTGTGTCATCTGCTCATGAGCTTTCAAAATCATCATGGTGTTTCCAGTTATATTTGTATCTCCACAGACTAATTACTAGTCCTTTCTGTGTCTGTCAAGCTGTGTTTCATTGCTTCTTCCTTACTGTTTGGTGGCTGGATTTTGTTTGGACAGGAGGGGTATTTCAGAATGATAGACCTGAATGAGACTGGAAATACATTCAAAATAAAACTGCAGTCCCATTTCCAAGGGGAGAAAAAATGCAGCACTATCTAAAGTATCTGCCTTGCTTTCTGTTTCTTTCTTGATAGTATCCTGGTTTCGGAAGAGCTGGGGAGGCTGGGGAGTGTGAATTAGACATCCAGCCTCTGATATTGTCTCTACAACGTGATGTAAACTGAGAGTACCCAAGTGACTGCACTGTAGCCAAAGCAGCCTTCTTACAAAAGCTTGAAAGGGCTCAAGGAGCACAAAGCATCCTTATTGTTCTCTGACAAATGAAAGCAGAGGTTTCAACTTAACCATTTCAGCCTATGCTCAAATTCTTCAATTACAGGAAAGTTCTGGGAATTGAGGCTTGAGGGAGAAGAACTGTATTACCTATATTATGAGGGCAGTTGTGAATCTTCCACAGTAAGAACCCTCCAGGATTCTCACCCCAGCATCTATAATATATATATAATATTTATATTGTATATAATAGTAAATTGCAACTTTATTTGGCACTGGGACCAGTCTTGGCCATTCAAAGGCTGACCAAAGGTCTTATTGAAATTTTAAAATTACCAAGAATTGAGGAAGTCAGATTTTATCTTAAGTCTTGGCAGCTAAGGAAATTGCTTATAATTTTCTCATTAGTTCAGTGATGCAAAGAATTGGCATTTTAAAATGTGCTACAAGCCAGGAAGGCAGGTTGTTCATTACATTCCAGATAAGTTGACTTCCCAAGTAGGAGCTTGTACCCTCTCTGATGGCATTCTGGGAAGACCCATGCTGCTTAATGGGGGAGGGGGGCTCCCCATGGAATTTATATTCCTTAGCACGGGAACATTTTCCCTCCTGTCTTCCCACCTGTTTTTGGTTCAGTGTCCTATGCTCTGGTCAGCTCTGTTACATTTCTAACCTGCTACTGGGTCACAAACCTCTAGCTGGCAGTCTTGCCAGCGCCTAGGAGCTAGTCATTCCTTACCACTGAGTGAGGCTTTAGAGATGCAAATAGAGATTAACTCACCCTCCAGGGCCTGAAGTTATAGGGCCTCAAGGCAGGCTCCAGAGCCCATTTGGCTTCCCTAAACAGCTGGAGGTGCCCTTACTCCAAGCCCCCTAGCCTCATTTTGGTATTGGAAGAGTTTGTTCAGTTGATTACCTGGTTCTGGCTGCTGCCTTGGAAATCTCTTACTATGCCTACATTGAACATGTGTTTGCTCAATTTCCTATGTCAACATGTATTGACTGTCTTTCTACACTAGATTGTAAACTCTCCAAAGGCAAGGACTATTGGCACATAGCAGATATTCAGTAAGCATTCCTTGACTAAATAAATGACTGCAACCGAGTTGCCAGGTGTCAATGACAAGCTGTGGATACAATAACAGTGATATCAATTGGCAAAACTTCTAGAAAGGAATTTCTGAGCTTCTAATATGCTAAAACTAGTTCAAGCAGGCACTTTGGAAGCATGGATCTTAACTCTCAGTTGGACATGCCCACTACCAGGAGTAGGTGCTTTGGGGATATACCAGTCTGTCAGCTCTAAGAGATAGACCAGATGGTGGGAGATAATACAGGCAAGTCTGGTGTGCAGCCCTGAACTTCAGAGAACAGTAGTAAAGTGAGGGGAGGGTCAGTGGTACGAGTAGCCTTGAGAGAGCCAAGTGGCCATCTAGCACCCAATCTATCAACAAGCAAAAAGGCCTTGGTCCCCTGCCCTCTCTTCCACAGCACACATGTAGGGTCCCCATGCTACCAACTGGTCAGACCTCACAGCAGGATCACACCCACCTGAGCTGAAGAAGCCAAGTGGTCTTAGGTCTAGAGCCCTAGCCAGGCAAACTCAGGTTTAGAGCAAAGACAGAAGATTTAGGAGGTGACAGAAAGCATACTTATGGGGATATTTGGGACTCAGATTGTCCTTGACCTTCCCTAGCCAAAAAGCCTTGAACAAGTCAGTGGTTATTTCAGCTGAATCATGGGGAAAATACACCTCTAGCATACTTTCAAAGATTAAATGAGATCGCACAGATAAAGATTTTAGGACAGTGTTTGGCAGACAATAAGCATTTAATAAATGTTTGATATTGTCAGATTTTTCTTCTTAGATGGGCAAGAGGGTTCTATGGGACGGGAACACTGGGAGAGAGGGGTGTTCCAAACCTGGACCGACTGCACTCCCTTCCTCCTAGAAGGCCTGACCTTACCACTGCTTCCTTTAAAGCTTGTGTTGTTTCACGTTCTCACAGGAAACTGTGATTGCCCATAATCACATGAGAAGGAGCTTCCCTTCTCCCTTGGGTAGACTGTGACTAATCAGAAGCCTGGTCTTTCCTGCGCGGCTGGCTCCCTGCGTCTGATGGGCCACAGACAGGCAGGTCTTTGTGGTGTTGCACCATTTGCTGTGTTTCGCCATAACAGAATAGGTGCTCTCTGGGGTTCTTGAAAAAGATGAGTAATAGATATGATAAAACAGAGCACACCCTTGCAGTGCCTCTGCTTCCCCAAGGAAGCCTAGAGGATTTTCGTGACAATTAATTATTCATATTTTCTCTCCTTCCCCTCAAATACTTGGTTCCCTGCTCACAGAGATAGATACCTGTAACTCTAGCACTTGATGACAGTTTGGAGCTGTGCTGTGTGGTTCTTTGAGTCTATTTCAGGGTCACCTGGAGTAGGCACCAGCAAGCATATTGCTGTCACTGCAGGGTTCCCCTTAGCTGTGCTGGGGCGGGACTTCAGCCACTCTGCCAGGCTCATGCAGTGCAAAGCCAGCACAGGCTCTGGCCTTGTCTTCCACCTGCTTGCTCTTGGATGCATCCAAGCTGCCAGCACTACGGGCTGGGCCCAGTGCTTTAGCCCAGCTCCCGCTCCAAGACTGGGCAGCCTGCCCTTTGCAGAGCTGTAAACAGCCATCTGAGCAGGCTTCAGCAAAGCCTTTGTTCCTGCTCTCTGGGAAACCTTTGTGCAGCGCTGGAGGTGGCATAAGGCTGAGGGCCCTGACAACACTGTTTGAGAATCTCAACTGCTACCTCCTCTGGCCTCTTCACACCCAACTTCTCCTGCCCACCTATGGGCTTTCTTGAGGTCACTCTGCTGCCTTTATTCCCCTAGTACCCCCACCTGGGCCTCTGGACTGAGCTGCCCTCCAGGCCAGCGCTGAATTGCAAAGACTTGAAGACCAGAGGAAAGAAATGCAAATAAATATCCAAGATTCAAAGCTATTGGCTGGTGGCCGGGAAGGGAGACAAAAGTAAGGAAAAGAGCTGCAGACAGCCTGAGAGGGAGGGGCAAGGTAGTGGTAGCCTGGTCAAACAAAGTGGAGTAAGCCGCTGGGCATTCCACTGGGAAGCAAGCAGCAGAAAGAGGGGGCGATGGAGCTCACACACCTCCATGCCGGAGAGAGCCCCACCTCTGGCTCTGCCTGCCCTTAGCGAGTCTCTTGGCCGCTGTGCCTGTATTTCCTGCTTTCTAAAATGGGGACAATAATCTCACTCTCCTCAAGAGTTGTATAAGAATGAAATGAGCTCTTACATTCAGAACTTAAAATAAATAAGTAAATAAGGCATCATGTGTCAGTTAACTCATCACTCTGGGTCTCTGTGTACATCCTGAGTCTGGATCTTAAAGGGGTCACCTCACTTCTCTCACAACTTCTTTCCCCAGCATTCCTTCTGCTTTCTATACTCTTGTTTCCCTAATTTCTTGGCCAAATTTTTTCATTGTTTTTTTTAAAACCTTTCTGTCGTTTCCCATTCATACTGAGTGTTGATCAGTGTGTAGCAAAGCCAGCCTCCTCTGGCATTAGGAGTCTGAGGCAGCCTGAGAGAGGGAAGTGTGCTTGCTAGTGGCTGTGGTGCCTTCTTGCATGGTGCCACAGCTAGGGGGTTAGCACTGGTTTGCATCTTCACTACTTTTGCTTCAACTGCTCCTGCTGTTGCTGATCTTGTCAGTGCTCACCAAAACAGAAGAAGCCAAGTAGGCAGAGAGAGCAAGCAAAGACAGGGTCAGAGGAGTATGGAGCTCTAGCTGCTCTCCAAGACATCATGATGGATTTTTCATAATACAAATCAGGATGGGAACACACATATCCAGTAACCACAGAAATGCAAGACACTGTCTACAGGTAGCACAGGTCCACCCTTGATTTGCCTGTTAACTTAACAACACCAAAGTCCAGTTGCCAAGGGACATCCCTCATGGAAGTCATTCACACTTCAAAGGCAGGTGGCCCAAACAGAACTCTTGGTCCCTCTCCTCAAGCCGGACCTTCTCTTCTGTTTGCTATCTTAGTTAAACAGCACAGAAGCACCAGTACACCCTTCTCCTATGTCGTGACTACTGCCCCATGCCTGAGGGCTCTAGGGCTGATCTTTCTGCCTCCTAATTAGCCTGTATACCTCATTTCTTTTGCCAACCCCTATTCCGCCTGCACCTGTCACTACTGCTGCATAACAACCATTTCCTTACCCATGGCTTGAAACAGCAATCATTTTTATTTCCCATGTGTTTTGGCTCAACAATCTAACCCTGACTGATCTACATGACTCTTAACATCTGCTTGGGTGGCTCTGACCCCATCCTCTTCCTGGGACTATTAGGCTCACTGGAGCACATTCTCGTGGAAATGTCAGAAATACAGGAAGATGAACCAAAGCACACGGCCCAGCTCATTGTCTACCAGCCAAACCTAGGTGTATAGTCTTGTCACAAAGGTTGGGAAAATATGCTTCACACACATTAAGTGGAAGAGCTCTAAAGTCACATAGCAGAGAGTAAGGACACAGGGTAGTTTAAAAAAAAAAAAAAATGGGTACATTAACAGTACCTGGCCCTTGATACCCTTGTCTGACCTCTTTACCAATCCCTCTGCTCCTTACTTTACCTGTAGTCCACCTCCTCCCTGACTTGCTTGCAACATCCCTGTGTTAAAGCTTTCTATCACCTACCAAGTTGAGCTGGTGCTGGCTCCTGTCTGTCTCTCCAGTCATGTCTGTGGCCATACTTGCCACCAGCTTCCAAATGCTCATTCCTTATACAGTGTCCCTCTCCTCAAGCCTGACAGTGTCTCATAGTGTCCCTCTTCCTATGGTAATCCCTTCTACATTTGAGGTTAATCTAAGTGAAATACTATTTACTTGCCAGGACTGGGGCACATGGAACCTCCTCCAGAAAGCCTCTTAGAAGAAAGGCTTTCTCCTTCTTAGTATAGATGGGAATGGAACTTCATCAGGCCCATATTTGGTGCACACAAAATCAGGAAGATGTGCCCTTCAGAAGGAGGGAGGGAAAGAAGGACAGTTGAAATAATTTCACCTGCCATTCCAGTCCGTGACTGTGGAAGAACTGAGATTACTTTATTCGTCCTTCAATTCCAGAAACCTCTTTACTCCAAAAAGCCTCCTGAAGAGTGAAGCTTGGTTCTCTGAGTAGGGGTCTAAAGAAACAAGAGTATTCTGTCTCACACAGCCCTGTGTGCTGGCTGTTTCATTTGTGTCCACCCAAAGAAACACCTGCATACCTAGTGTGTGGTTTTGCAGGTTATTACTATCTGGTTCTTCATTAGAAGTTCAGGAAGTTCTGGTAAGATGGCTAAGTGGGTAAAGGTGCTTGCTGCCAAGCCTGACAACTTGAGTTTGATCCCCAGGATCCACATGGCGGAAGGAGAGAACTGACTTCCACAGGTAGTCCTCTGACCTCCACACACAGACCATCACAAGTGTGTAGCCCTCCCACCTCCCCACACAAATAAATAATTAATAAAGAAAGGAATCCAGGAAGCTTTCAGTTATCATACTGTCAGTAGGTAGCCCTGATGTCTTATTGACTTTAGAATCTGACCCCTACTCCAAGATGCTATTCTATTTCATTCCTTATAGACACATGAGATTGAATTTATGTTTTTATATCTGTTTCCTACCTCAATCATTACACTCTCACTAGTGGCTGTAGTTCTTTAAAAGGATGCTGCCCTTGGCTGTACAACTCTAGGGGAGCACTGTTCACTCAAGAGTCTATCCAGATAGACTCCTATTGTGATCCCTAACAACTTGTACACATCAATTGCTCAAATAATGTGTGAGCAAATGAGAGAAAAGACAGCAATAAAACCAACTATTCTCAAGTTAGATAACAGAGTTGAGATGAACAGCTAAGTTTTGATCTAACAATATTAGTGCCCTATGACAACTGGTACACGTGTGAAAGGGGCTCATAAGTCCACTTGGGATGTCTTGTTACTATACCAAATGCCCTGTAATCCTATGAACTGGTTGAGGTTAAGGCTGCTAAAGGCCTGCTGCACTGCTTGGATATCACAGACCCTTGCTCACTCTGCCTCATGTCCTAGTGGACATTGAGAAGGCAGGTCTAGATTCCAGATGAATTTGCCCACCTCATCCCACCCGTTTCACAGTTGTCTTGATTACCCTAAGATCAGTCATAGCATTTAGATAAAAGCACACAGATCACACTTTAAAAGCCCAAGCCTTTCCTCAGGTATAGAGTCTGACTTGGGCATTTGCCAATATTGCCAGTGTAATGCCTCACCCCATAGGAAAATGTTGCCAAGTTAAACACTCTGCTTTGTACTCAACTCTGATGCCTCCAGGCATTCTGCCAAAGGACACAGGAAGGGTGATGAACCCATTTAGGGAGTGTGAGATTCTGAATGGATGTGATTCAGGAAGAACAAAGCAGCCTTACCTGAGCAGTACCTGTCCCACCATACTAACCCCTGATCGCAGCCCCAGTGTGTTGCACTCATTCCCTGAATGCTCTTTCCTGTGTCTCCAACAGCGCAGTCCTAGGCTTCCTACAACGAGTGAGCAATGGGCAGAATGCTTCATCTCTGTATTAGAGTGGGCTCCCTGTCCTCCCTGGGTACCCCTTGCCTCATAGGATGGAGCCCCTAAAAGTCCAGTAAAGGGGTGAACAAAGTAGAATGATGAAATGAGTAAATTAAAGAGTGTAGGTGGTGTGGGGGGCTCTTGTGGATAAGGCACTGTGGTTATTTTAGAAACCTGAACTACCTCTGCCTACAAGTAAGTTACAGTGTCTTCTCTGGTGGCTCTGTTCTTTCTGAGTCAGCAGAGACTTAATTTTGTTGTCCGAAAGAAAGCCTGAAACCTGATGGACAGGCAGGGGGACCAAGGTTTTCCTAATACTGTCCAGTGCTGGAAGAAATAGCCCTTTCTTTTTTTTATGTATTAGGACACTCACATAGTAGTTTTTGCACCTGAACTTGGGATCACAAAATCAAAGGTCATGGATTCCATTCAGTTAGAATTTGGTTTTCCTTTCTGCCAAGGCAATATATGTCATTGCTGATCCTCTTAATGTAGTAATTGTCACTTCATCTTTCCACCCACCAATCCATCCATCCATCCACCCACTCACCCATCCATCCACTCACCTACCTCTCCACCAACTCACCCACCCACCCATTCTTCCACCCATCTACCCAACCCATCTACCCACCCATCCATCCAACATCCATCTACTCCTCCATCAACTCATTCATCCATCCATCCATCCACCCACCCCACCCATCCATCCATCCATCCATCCATCCATCCATCCATCCATCCATCCATGCCCCCAGGTGAGCTTTCCTTGGAGGAGGCGCAGGACCCGTTCCTGGTGAGCATCCACATCATCGCAGACCCAGGGGAGTCCCAGCCGATGCAAGAGGCTATTGACAAGGTCTTGGCGTGGGTCCACCCAGACCTCCCGCTGTTCCGCGTGTCCGAGCGGCGCTCGGGCCGCAGAAGGAGGAAGCCCCCCAAGGGCGCACAGCCGGCGCTGGCCGTGGTGCTGTTCCTGCAGGAGGAATACGGTGAGGAGCAGATCCTGCAGCTGCATCGCATGCTGCAGCGGCCGCCCTGGCGCCACCACCACACGGAGCGCGTGCACGGCCGCTTCCTCCCCTACCTGCCCTGCAGCCAGGACTTCTTCACGCTAGCGCCCGGGACTCCACTGTGGGCCATCCGACCAGTGCACTATGGCAAAGAGATCGTGCGCTTCACCATCTACTGTCGCTACGACAACTACACCGACAGCCTCCGCTTCTACGAGCTGATACTGCGCAGGAGCCCCAGCCAGCGGAAAGCGGACTTCTGCATCTTCCCGATTTTCTCGAACCTGGACGTGGACATCCAGTTCTCCCTGAAAAGGCTGCCCCGCGACCAGAGCCCGGTACCCACTGACTCCTCCGTGCTGGAGTTCCGGGTGAAAGACATCGGGGAGCTTGTGCCACTCCTACCCAACCCCTGCAGCCCCATCAGTGAGGGGCGCTGGCAGACGGAGGATCACGATGGCAACAAGATCCTTCTGCAGGTACAGAGGGCGTCTGTCCATCTCTTGTCTGTCTGTCTGTCTGTCTGCCCATCTGTTCTACCAGAAAGCCAGGTAGGAGTTAGAGCCATGAGTTAGGGAAAGAGAGCTCAATGGCCTTGTCCATCCTAGAGGAGATCAGGGTGTCCCCACACTTCAAGCAAGAGCAGAGGCGGAAAGGCTCCTGATGCTTCTCTTCGGTTTCCTGAAGTGTAGGCCTCCATTGACACATGCGCATGTGCTGTTCTTCCAGATGTTCCCTCTGTCACCTGTGGGTCACCCCCTAACACCCATGGCTCTTAGGAGTGGTACAGGGGCCTCTCACCTGCTGTTAAAGATCTCTGAATCTGACCTCTCACACTTGGGGGGAGGGGTTCAATGTATTCTTCACTTCCACGAAGGAACTTAAGGGAAGCCAGGGGTAGGGTTTTAAAATTGTAAAGTACATGGGCAGTCTATAGAGAAGCCTTCCCTTCCCTCTGCCCCCACCTCCTACCATCTACCGTTGCTGCCTCAGGAGCTTAAGTCAATGAGCTTTTGGAAAGTAACTTCCTCATAAACATTTGAAGGAGTAAATGATGCCTTTGGAGCCTCTGGACCCCACCCCAAGAGGGGATGAGTACATTCTAAGGAGAGTACATTGGTTTATCCTTCCCAGGCTAGTACCTTACAGTTCCCCTTTCTCCTGCATCCTATCATGCATCCTTCATCCCAATGTCATCAGTGATAACAGGTTACAATTTGGAATTCAAAATTGAGCATAAAGTTAAAGAATATATCTAACTTTGTCTGGTAACTGTTTTCTAACCCAGGTCTTCTTGAATCAGCAGGTAAGTCAGCTCTAAGTGTATAGAGATTTGTGTTTCCATACTGCCTCAGGCTGGAGATGTAGCTCAGTGATGGAGCTCAGGTGTTCACTTGCCTAGCATGCTCAAGACCCTTGGTTCTAACCTCATCGCCAGTAAAACCTGGACTCTGTCACCCCACTTTTCATGTTTGGCTACCTGAAGGAAATGAACAAACATCCATTTTGGGGTCATTAATTCTAGAGGGGTGATTGTGGCTACTGGAATTGCAGGTAAAGTCTCACAATTTTAAGTCTCACAGTTTTAAGCGTTGGTTCCAGCTTTAAGCACCAGAATTTTAATCCCCATATCACGAGATGAAGAAGCACATATCAGATAACCAGCCCAAACTGCAGCCAGGGCATCTTGCTCAAGGGAGAGGGTCACCTTGAGATGCCTGTTGTTTATAGGGGCTAGATCATTTTCAGACTTCCTTTTGAAGAAACCAAGTAACATGGTTTTGTTATCGAATGAATTGAACACTAGAGTTTGCTCTCTAATCCCCTTTGAAATGCATTTAAAGACTGCCAATTTGTTATGCAAAGTATGACAGCTGCACCAGTAAAGGTTACTGAAATGCAAAGGATTATGTTTGTACTAAAGACCAAAATGAACATGAGGACTGCTGAAGAGATTTCTTCCTTTCTGTAGTCATGAAGGACTGTTTTCTCTTGATCCTTCTAATAACCTAAGTGAGAGGACAAAGTGGGAAGGCTGGGTCTGGGCTCTGTTTCAAAGGAAACAGAGGAGATGCCAAAGATGGCCTACACATTTACATGATTATTATAAAGCCTATACAGGTCCAGGCTTTTGAAGTGAGGGGGACCAAGAAAAGAGTAAGAAAAAAGATCTACACCTTGGACACAGAAATGCAGAACTTTGTTGGAACGGCAGTATGCTGAGTAGCAGTATGTTACCTACAAGAGCAGAGCTGACAAATTGCCCTCCCCCCGCCAGTTCTGAGAATGAATGGCCAGGGAAGGCTTGGTGGCAGGAGAGGCCTGCAGCTGGGGCAGCAGGAGCATGAGGCTGCTTGCATGCATCCCAGCAGATCAGGAAGTGGAGAGAGATGAATGCTGGTGCTCAGCTGGCATTCTCTGTTTTCTTTTTGTTCAGTCTGGCATACCAACCCAGGCAATGGTACTCTCCACATTCAGGGTGAGTCTTCCCTCCTCAGTTGAAACTCTCTGGAAACATCCTCACAGATACCTTCAGACGTGTCTCCATGAATGCCTTAGGCTAGTCATTTCTTAATCCAGTCAAGTGTTGATAATCAAAATTAATCATTACAGTTCCCTAAAACCATTTTAAAATCTAATTTTAAGGGCTGGAGAGATGGCTCAGTGGTTAAGAGTACTCGTTGCTCTTGCAGATGACCTGGGTTTGATTCCTAACACCCACATGGCATCTAACAATCATTTGTAACTCCAGTTCCAAGGGAATCCGACTCCCTCTTCTGACCTCCATGGGAATTGCATAACACAAGTGCACTTACATACATGCAAGCAATACACTCATACACATAAAATAAAATTAATAAATAAAAATTTTTAAAATCTAATTTTAAGGTAATATTTTTGTTCAATTGGATGCAGTTAGACATTGGAGAAAATCTCCACTGAGTAGTTTTTAGTTGCCTTGTTCAGATGGGCTGCATTCATTTCTCATCTTGCTCTGTTGTGTTCAAATTCTATACATCAGAGACTACCTCCTCCCTTTATAGTTCTTCTGGAAGAGAAAAGATGAGGATTTGTTGTGTTTTGCTTTTCCATAAGCAGCCCATCCCCTCATAAAGATTTGGAGATGTCTCAGTATGATCTGATGAGGTACAAGGACACACCTGAAACTCTTTTGCTTCCTTCTCTGTTTCCAGGTTTAAGGGAAGGCAGGAGGCAAATGGGGTTCACTGACACTGAATCCTAGGGATTTTTCATTAATGCTTGATGATACTAACTACAGCTCTGTGGAGTCAAGGCCAGTTTATGACTTTGCATCTCAGAGAACTAAACTGACACTGTATTTGAACACAATTGGTTTTACTTTATATGTTTTGTTTACTTTTTACTGGAGAAGACTATAAATAATAGACATGAAGAAAAATCCCCAAGTTGTAAATATACAACTCAATGGAGTTTTATGAAGTAAACATCTGAGTAAGTGGCACTTGGCTAAAGAAACAGAACAGAAATAGAAACGGAAGGAATTTACCCTCTCCCTGGAATCCCCTCCCTGAAACAGACATGTTAACGCTATTATTGCACAAGGACGGGCATCTGGTCCAGAAAAGTTTGGGAATAAGACTATGGCATCTTCTTTTTGTGTGTTTATAAGTAGATCTCACATTTTTAATGAGATTTACGATGACTGATAAAGTTACATACTTGGTAGGAAGAGTAATAACAGATTGAGTGAGTGTTGATAGAAAACAAGATAAACCTGGGGTGATATTGAAAATATATTGTTTCCCATGTTCTTTCTAGCTCTGTCATTCAGTGGTGCCCATTAATTGCATGTAGCCACTGAAATTTACATTTTGAGTTAAATTTAAAATGTCATTCCTCCCTTTAAGGCTCAGGGAACACTGTGGAAGAGGAGGCAGAAAGAATATAAGGGCTACAGAGGGAGATGGGCTGTGAAATATCATCTAAGCTAGACAGGGCCATGGCAACCACAAACTCAGAGCAACTGTGCATACTGGTACTGGGTCCACAGAGGTCTCACCCTCCTAACTGTCAGCTGTGGAGTGGGAAGACATTCATGGAGCCCTACCACATACCGGTGACCTGTTGAAAACCAACAAATTCTAGGAGACTGGGAATCATGGTATCCAGTTGTGCTCCCACGAGGGTCTGATGGTTTCAAACTCAGGATCAGAGAGACATCTCTGATTAAACTTTGTGGTACACTAAACAAAACTAAAACTAAGCCAAGTGTGGTGGTGCACATCTTTAATTCCAGCACTCTGGAGTCAGAGGCAGGCAGATCTCTGTGAGTTCGAGACCAGCCTGGACTCCGTAGTTAATCCAGGCTAGCTGTGGCTACAGGGAGACCCTGCCTCAAAACAAGACCGAAAAAAAAAAAAAAGAAAAGAAAAGAAAAGAAAAACCCTAAAACTAGTAAATAGGAGGGAAAGATTTATAGTGGGAGGGACTGGTAGGGGCAGGAAGGAAATAGGAGGGACCAGAATACATAGTGTACACATATGAAATTGTAAATATAATAAAAGACCATTCCTTAGTAATGCCAGACACCTTTCAAGTGCTCAGGGGCCACATGTGGCTGCTGGCTGCCATGTTGAACAGTGTGGACATAAAGTTTTCCAACCCTGCTGAAAGTTCTGCTTGGTAACATCACTCCCAAAATAGGCCTGAAATTTGATTTGGAGTTTTCTAGGAGCAAAAACAAAAAAATGAAGATTCATCAACTGTGATACACAGTCCTTGGGGAAAACTGACCATGCTTTGGGTACACAGATCTCCCTGGTTCTGAGTCCTGACAGCACAGTCTCCTGTCTGCCCATGTCCATGGTGCCACCGTAGCCCACCTGCAGCCACTCCTGTATACTCAGCACAACTGGACCTCACAGACTTTTTCTCATGGGGAGCTCACAAGTACAGGATGGCCTTGCCAGCCAAGCATCATTTAGGAAAAAAAATGACCTGAGGCATGGAGTGGGGGCGGAGGGGCTCCCACCTGAAGTTCCTGATGGCTTTGCTGAATCCTTGGTGAAGAATGCAACTTCAGGTACCATCAAGGTTTGTTTCCATGCTTAGTGTAACCATCAAGTGGCCACAAGCTTGCCTTCTTTATTCTCAGCCACATTCCTGCAGAATCCCCATCCCCTCTTAAGGACAGTCTTATGGCTGCAACTCAGCCAGGCTGGGAGAAATGAGTTTCTACGGGTGTTAAGATTTAAAAATCAAGGCATCCTGCCACAAAGAATTGCTGCCAGTTGAACTAAGCTGCAAGGCAGAATCCTGAGTGTGCCTTCACTCAACCACATCCACAGCAGCTGGTTTGGTAGTTCATTCAGCAAAGACATGAACTGGACAACAGTCATGGAGCACTAACCCAGCCACAGCCCTGCTGCCACGGCTAACCCTTACAGACATTGCTCATGGCACACAGACCTATAGTCTTTAGGTCATAAGGAATTTACATCATGCCTAACTTTAACCAGTTGTCCATTCAGGCAATTCATAGACTGCCTGCTCTGTGTCAGACATTGTGAGCTCAGCATGCAGCCCAGGCAGAAGACCATGCCTTAGTAAGATTATCTTCTAGCAAGACAGACAGATAACAAGCAAGGAATACAATAAAAATCATAGAGTATGTTAGGAGGTGCTGGGGGTGGGGAAGAAATTTAATTTGCCTTCTAAAACTTATGAGGTTGATTATATTTATAAAAACATTTTTTATTAAGCCATCACAGTCTAAGAATTTTCAGTTTCTCTTTTCAAGCAAAAATTTCCTTCATGTGTGGTAAGACCCTCTGGTAACATAAGCCAAACATCCAGAAATACGCAGATAAACCTCCTTTTTAAAAAATGTTTTATTTATTATTTTTATTTTACGTGTACGAGTGTATTGTCAGCATGTGTGTAAGTGCACCTATGTCATGCATTGTTCAAGGAGTCAGAAGAGGGCATTGGATTCCCCTGGAACTGGAGTCGTGGACGGTTGTTAGTTGCCATGGGTCAAACCTGGGTCCTCTGCAAGAGCAGCCAGTGCTCTTAACTGCTGAGCCATCTCTCCAGCTCCAATAAATCTTTTTTTAAAAAGACTTTTTTATTTATTTTGTGTGTATGAATGTTTTCCCTGCGTGTATATAAGTGTTCCATGTGTGTGCCTGGTGCCTAAGGACGTCAGAAGAGGGCATCAGATCCCTGGAACTGGTGTGACAAATGGTTGTTAGGTCCTCTACAAGAGAAGCCAGTATTCTTAACCACTGAGCCATCTCTCTAGCCCCAAACCTCCTTTCAGAAGAAATACCCATAATCATTTTTCGAAATCACTTTTCTCCTCTTACATAGTATATATTATACAAAATACAGTTTTTAAAAATTCCAAAATGTATGGGACTGGAGAGATGGCTCAGTGGTTAAGAGCATTGGCTGCTCTCGGAGAGGACCCAGGTTTGAATCCCAGCACTCACACGGCACCTAATAATCATTTATAACTACAGTTTCGGGGATCTGACACCTTCTCCTGGCCTCCACAGGCATTGCACAGCACAGGTGCACTTACATACATGCAGGCAATATACTCACACACATAAAATTAAAAAACAATAAATAAGCCGAGTGTGGTGGCGCACACCTTTAATCCCAGCACTTGGGAGGTAGAGGTAGGCGAATCTCTGTGAATTCAAGGATAGCCTGGTCTACATAGTGAGTTCAGGCCAGCTGGGACTACTAGGAAACCCTGTCTCAAAAAGACAATAATAATAATAAAAAAATGTTTTTTAAAATACAATAAAATTCCAAAATATAGGTCCTAGTATATTGCTTACCTGATATATTTGTTTTAGGAATTTCAAGTAGATTTTTAATTGCTTGGGCCTCTAAAAACAAGAGTAGCTTCCTGAAATTGAAAGGCAAAGAAAATTCCTACAATTGCAAGGCCAAAGACACAACCAAATCATTAGTCTATTGCTTCTGTTCATTTCCAATACAGTTCATTAGGTTTCACAGTTTCTTGTTACATAGCTTTTTGTAGTGTTCTCCCTTTCTGAATTAAAGGCATTCACACAATTTAAATGTAATTTAGCTGTTTATGAGAAACTACTTCTACTAAATCACCTAAGCAGGGGTCTGAGTGTAATAGTGAGGCTGCCATTTTCTTAATAGTCAGCACTGATCAGCTCCATATTGTAGCCAAGATGTCCCCTCCCCAGCAATCTTTGGCTGAGTCCCTCTGCCTCTTTCACAGCTATAGCTGGTACACTGTGTTGAACTGACCCAGTCCAGCCTCCCCAGCTCTAGCCAACGCATCATGTTGGGCTGACCCAGTCCAGTCTCCCTAACTAGTTGATGCGCTATGTTGAGCTGACCCAGTCTGGCCCCCCTGATTATAACTGATACATTCAGACTGTCTGTGCATCTTATATCATGCAGACATTAGGAATTAGAACTGGGAAAGAGCATTTATTCTCCCTCTTGATGGCTGAAACTCCCACATGCAAAGCTTGGGAGCCACCAGCAGCTATATTTCCCACCAGCAAGGAAACACTGCCCTGCCTTGAGTGAAGGGAATGGCTCTGACCTGCAGAGAGGAAGCCAGAGAACTGAAAAAACTGAGTTTCATATCTGAAACTCCACATTCCCAGAGCCCAGGTAAATCCCGCAGCTGTGGGTGTCTCCTCAGTGTATTAGTTTTCTGGTTGTACTCTAACAAAACACCTGACAAGAAGCAACAGCTTATTCCAGTTTGCAGTTCGAAGGGATACAGTTCACAGGGAAGGCATGGTGGCAGGATCAGGGGCCCAGCTGGTCATATTGCCTCTGCAGTTAGGAAGCAGAGAGCCTATAGAACATACAGCAGGGCAATAAAAACCTCCAGTCCCACCCCCTAGCGGCCTACTTCCTCCAGAGAGGCTCCACTTCCAAAAGGTTCCACAATGGTGGAACTTTCCCAAACAATGCCAGGAGCAGGGGACCAAGTATTCATACATGTGAGTCTGTGGAAGACATTTCATATTCAGACCACAGCACTCAGTACTGGCGTAAATACAACTGCATATAAATTAAATCTCCCTCCATAATAGTGTGTGTTGGGCTCCTGTCCTTGATAACCAAAGGAGCAAATTACACTGGGTCTTAGTGGACAAAATTCAGTGCTGATCTCCATCCCTTTATAAAAAAAAAAAAAAAAAAAAAAAAAAAAGAGGGATAAAAATAAGTGAAGAAATATTAGTAATAAGTAGGACAAAGACATTCCCGGGGCTGGTCATTATTAAATAGACAATTTTATAATGCCCTGCTGTTACTAAAAGAAGAGCTCACCAGAGGAAATGGGGTTAAGTCAGAACTAATGATTTTTCTTCTAGACACAACTTCAGGCTCCCACTGTAGTTTTGGTGTGACCACCTTCCACTATGTTGGGTCAAGAGGGAGAATCCAGGAGGCTCCACCCAGTCTGCTGCTTCCCTTTAGACCAGGGATCAACCTTGAGTCAGTCATATCAGTGGCAGGAACAGCATTATGTGTCATAAACATGTAGAACGAGGACCTCAGGAGGATGTAGAGACACTGGAGGCTTGTGGACCTGTGAATGGCCTCAACAAGTCACCATGTTGTAGGATCATGGAAGTCACAGAAGGAAATGGCTTTGTAAGATCCTTTGAGGTCTAATGGTACAGATACCTCACTTATGAGCAGTGTTATGAGCAGGCCCTTTACTAATTCCCCTTCAGTTTCTCAGCTGGCTTTGGCATCATGCCTTTAGTGCCACATTTGAGTGGGGCATTTCAGTAGCTGGATCTTCCAAGTTCAATGCCTTCTTCTCCTCCATGGACCGGAGAACAGACAGTTATTTGAAAGCCACAGAGGCAGTAAAGTTTTGAGAAAATGCATGTGTCAGAAGAGAAACACAGACCTGGGAGAACAAATGAAGTAGTAGAAATTAGCCACTGTTGAGTGGGGTTGCAGAGTCTGTCTGGAGGGTGGAATTCGATAAAAATGTGAGTCTAGAGAGATGGGTTGGTCCATGTGACCAATCCCCTTCAGTTCAGGAATCTCAGTTACAACTACTGAAAAATAAATCCTTGTTGGGGGACCTCCCAGCCTTAGTCAGCTAGAAAAGCTCCAAAAACTGTTTGGAATGGCACAACAGTCTCCCTGGTGAACATTTTACCTCATCACAGAAAAATTCAGAATTAAGACTAAACATACTATGGTAAACAAAACTAATATTGACAATTTTGTGTTACACTCAGAAACATTTTTGTGTCTGGAATTTTTAGAATTCGTTGTATTTTAGAGACTTTTACCTTTAGATAAACAGCTTGTTTTGATTTTAAATGTGGTTTACAGTCAGCATGAATTTGTACTTCTAACTTGAGGTATATGAGTAAAGTTTTAGTAAATGTAACATTAAAAGTTTAGTAAATATAACATTAAAGCATTTAGTAGGATTTACTGTTCACTTGTTTGTATGTTTAATCAATTAAGTTTATGTTATTTAAGTATTTTTAAAGTAGTTTTTGTTAACGAGATTACTGGATTACTTAGAGCCAGGAGGCTGAGGGGTGGAGCTCAAAGGAAAAGCAAGGCTCGGGGCCTTTCCTCAACATCTCAAAGGGGAAAAAAAAATCAATACATTAAATATATAAATGTAGTTCAAGGTGTTAAAGGAAATTAATTAAGCTACAATGGGCCATTTTCAAACAATTATTACTAATACCACTAGATTTATTAATAGTGCAGTAAGATTTGTGAGTTGAAGTCAAATCAAGTATAAGAGGAAATGGACTTACAATTGATAGCTTTAGAAACTGGGGAGAGGGCTCAGTGTATAAGATGCTTGCTATGCAAGCATGAAGACCTGAGTTCGAATCCCCAGCTCCAGCTTAATAAGAGGAGAGTGGCTGAACATGTTTGTAATCCCAGTATTATGGGGTGGAGACTGGAAGATTCTGATCACTCACTAGCTGGCCAGCCTAACTAAAAGGACAAGTTTCTGGTTCAGGGAGAGACTCTGTCGAGGAAATAACACAGAGATAAAGGAAAATACCCAGCATCCTGTTCTGACCCCCACATAACCATACAGGAGCACAAACTTGCACACACATATACTCATGCATATACCACACACACATACACACACACACACACACACACACACACACACACATTGATAGTTCTAATTAACTGAATGTCATTATCACAATTATTATTTTGTGGTGCTAGAGATTGAACACATGGCTTCATGCTTCCTAGACGTATTTCCTACCACTGAGCTACATTCCTAGCCCTGAATATTCCTTTATAAAAGTAACTTTTTCCAGTTAGCAAGATGGCTCAGCACATAAAGGCACCTGCTGCCAAGTCTGACAACCTGAGTTGAATCCTCAGGACCCACATGATAGAAGGAGAGAAATTGTCCTCTGTCCTCCACACATGCACTGTGGGACATGTGAACCACCTCTCCACACACATAAAATAAATAAATAAATACAATTAAAAGTATCTTTAGGCTTTTTTTTCTGTCCATAAAAAAGCAGATCAAAAATACTTGCTTTGACAATACAGAGTTTGAATTGGTTATATAAAATAGCTCCTCACTCCTAAAAATAAAGTTTAGTTTAGCTAAGATTATTTCAAGTACAACCAAGGCTAGTTCCCAACACTGTAGAAGTTCCAAGGGCCCAGTTACCAAACAGGGAGAGTTAAGGATATGTGACCTGTTCTGGGAACCCATTGTAAGGTGTCATTTTCCTGGAGAAGGCCTGTTTACTTAGGCATTTTGTGATCTTATGAGAGTGGGGATCTGTCCCATCCCATTGAAGATCATTTATACCTTCAGGGCTGGCCCAGCTTTACTCAGCAAGCTCAGGCCCAGATTTATCTTCCAGACCTTATAGCCCAGAGGGTAAAAATAGCTGGTGCCTCTTCCGACAGACACCAACCTGTTTGTTACCATCACTGAAAATGCAAACCCGAGTTGTTTCATCATTTACGACATGCAAAGATGCTTGCATTACACCTGTCCTTGGTGAACATACTCATTAATTACCATCGTGTTGAATGTCCAGTTATTCCATCTCTAGGTCCTTCTGTTTCTGCATCTATATCTAAGATAATAAGCAGTTCAGAGATTATATTTTTACATTGTTATTATTTAATATCTTTACTTACTTTTTCCCACCCAAGAACACCCACACAGATTTCTGATCAGGATGATATGATGTGAGTTGCTGACACATTCATATTAATGTAGGAAACTGGGGTGCTGACCTGAATTATTTTGGAGCAAAGACAGTATAATAACAGTCTCAACAATTGACACCATTTCCAGTTAATCAAGTTTTTAGAAAAGACTAGCTCTGTCTCTACTCTTCAGTGCACACAATGGCCATGAGATCATATATTCTGAGTAAGACTGGTGGAGCCTTTATCTGGCCTGGACTTTTGTTCTGTGAGAGTCAGTTGATCTCTACTCACATAGGCAGCCTTGGTGTTCCTGGCATTGACATTAGAAATATATTCAGTTTTTCTCTGTTTTAAGTGAATGAACAAATAATGCTGTAAAAGCAAACTCTAAAGCCCTATATAGGAATGGCTGGAACTGATGAGGTTCAAGGCTGAAAAGCAAACTTTGTTCCATAAACAGTTTATAGATAAGAACAAAATAAATGCTTGTGGAGAAGGGATTTGATAATGGAATTTCCATTTACCCATACCATTTTCAGGCTAATTAAGAGAACAGTTTCAGTATGTCATAGCCAAAAAATGGGGTCAGGTGAATGCTAAATGAACTAGCACATTAGGAGATGAGACAAAGGAAAAATGTATTTCTGTGTGCTGGTTTCCCCTTCCCCACTAAACTTTCTTGGTATAAATTGTTCAAAGCACAGTTCACTGAATCTGTCTTCCAGAAACACAGACTTTTGGAACTAAAGTTTGCAAACATTTACTTCATGGAGAGCAATAAAGAGGGTTTAAGGTTCTGAAAAGTTCAAGGTATGGCCCTTGAAAAGAAAAAAGCTAGGCACAGAGGACTATCCAAAAGCCAACCCAAAGTAGTCCAGGTTCTGGCTGGACATTAAAGAGACCTGGAAAGTGTTACACCTCCTGCCTGGGACTTACCCAAATAGTCTATTTCTGCTGCTGCAGAGTTGGGTATTTTTTTTGAGTTAGGTATTTTTTAAAGCCTCCCAGATGATTGGTAGATGTTCCCAGGATTATAAAACACTCAGCTATGTCATGGGATAACTTCTGCCATCGTTTCTGTTCCTCTTGGCATGTTTTCCCCACAGCCTTGGTCTTGAGACATCTTCACCAGTATCATGTCTGCAAATATATGTAGCCACTTATCCAAATGGTAATATGAGTTGCCCAAGTTTAAGACATAGAGTGGGAACAGGTTGACTAGCTGTCATCTAAGCCATGAAATAAATTTAGCCAAGGCCAGTGGAGAGCTTGAAGGTATTTGTTCGTCTGCCTCACTAGTGTTCCTGCGATTGAAGTGTGATTCCTTTCCCAGTATGGCCAGCTCAGTCTTCCAATAGCACTGTCTTTTAATTTGAATAACCTGTTTTCAAAACTAATTAATTAGCTGGGCGTGGTGGCACATGCCTTTAGTCCCAGCACTCAGGAGGCTGAGGCAGGCGGATCTCTGTGAGTTCAAGGACAGCCTGATCTACATAGCGAGTTCCAGGCCAGCTGGGGCTACAAAAAAAAACTAATTAATTACTTAATTAATTGATTAATGTTATTTTGAGTGCATGACTATTTTGCCTGCATGTTTATAAATGTGCCTATTTTGTGCAATGCCCATGGAGGACAGAAGAGGATGTCAGATCCCCCCAGAACTGGAGTTAAGGAGGGGTGTTTAGTTGCCATGTAGATGCTGGGAACCAAATCTCTGTCTTCTACAAGAACAGCCAGTGCTCTTAACTACCTAGCCATTTCTCCAGCCCCAGGATCTTTTTCTTTTCTCCCCTATGGCAGATGGTAGCACGGCTGTCCAGTTTCCATGAATTAGTGTTTGGAGTCTATGTTAGAAAACAAAAAACAAGCTTTCCATACTTGAAGTTGAAGGGAGACCTCCATTAACCCCGTATACTATAAAGCCATCTTTGCTTTGCAAACAAGCCCATCCAAGACCCCCATAAATCCCAACCATAAGGTTCTACAAACAAGGACTCCCAAGACCCCTTATCTAAAGAGAAAGAATGCTTTGAGAATCCTCTACCCAATCCCCATGGCTCTGTACCTACACAAAAGTACTTAAGCTTCCCACTGCTTGGCCCTAGTGGCTACTGCAGACTCCTGCTGATCAGTTGTGGGTTCTATGAGTCTGGTTGCTCTTCTTTCCTACCTGCAACTCTTTGAACTTCTAATCCTAATATTACCCAGAAGAGAGTTAAAACTCTAATTTCCTAGCACATGTTCTGCCTACCAGACCAGTCCTTTCCCTTTGGCCCTTGAGCTCATGGAAAGACATCATTTTTCTGTAATACAGAAGTTAGCAGTGGGTAGCAGTTGGGGCAGTTTGCACTCTCCCCTGGGGGCCCTTGTTATGCCTGGAGGAACTGTGTGTGTATTTCATCCTCATCACCAGGTGTTTCCAGGTTTTGGGTCTCTTATCCAAAGAATTGAAAGAGAGGCTCACACAGACTTGCAGAAGAAGCAAGATAATTTTATTTGAAGGGAAATAATAGTGCAGATTAATGAAGGATACACTGTCAAGATTGACAGCAGGCCACATGAGTGAAGATACCTAAGGCAGCCCCTCCTTCCTGTAGACCCCAGGTCTCTTTCTATGGGGTCTATAGGAAGGAGGGACTGCCTACTAAGGGGTGTAGTTTGAGTGGTTCTATATTTTGATGAATTGTTTCAGTAATCATTTCTGGGGCTGGAAAGATGGCTCAGAAGTTAAGAGCACTGGCTGCTCTTGCAGAAGACCCGGGTTCAGTTCCTAGTACCCACACAGTGGCTAACAACCACCCCAGTTCAAGGAGATCTGACACCCTCTTCTGACTTCTGACTTCTTCTGACCTCTGAGGGTATTGCATGCATGTGGTGCACTCACATATATGCACACAAAACACATGTACACATAAAATAAAAGTAAATAAATAAAAATAATAATTTCTCTACTGTGTATGTCCCTTCCCATAATGCATCTGATTTTAAATTTATGCATGCTCAATTACACATAAGCATAAGATGGTAAATAGGGGGTTCTTCCTAATAAGTTCCTAGAGAATAGTCTTACCTTACTGTATATACATCCAAAACTAGTTCAGGCCAGATCAGCTCTTCTATTCTTAATACCTGGATACATCAGGAATGCACTTGAATAGAAACTCTCTAAATTTGATCATTACCAGAGGTGGGGAAACTTATTGTTCAGAAATGAGAGTAACTGTAACTTGTTGCAAGTGTGGGATCAATGGGGTTCTAAGGTTGCAGGTACATTGTTTGTAGAGGGGTGTGTGTGCAAAGTAGGTGCAGGTGAAAGAGCTAGGCTGACAAGTGCATATTACAACAGGGGGATGTGCATAACCGCAAACCACCAAACCATCTCTTCATCCCTGGTTTAGTGACTTTTGAAAGAGTTACAGTTGTGGGGTTGGAGAGATGGCTCTGCAGTTAAGAGCACTAACTGCTCTTGCAGAGAACCCAGGTTTGATTCCCAGCACCCACATGGTGGCTATGAATCATCCTTAACTTCAGCTCCAGGGGATCTCTTGCCCTCTTCTGACCTCTGTGGCATTGCACAACACGAGTACACTCACATACATGCAGGCAATACACTCATACACATAAAATAAAAACAATAAATAAAATATTTTTTAAAAGACTTATGGTTAATAGAATCATCAGCACTAGGTTCCTCAGGTAACTGTGTTTCAATTGGAGGAGGGTTTCATTTAATTTTCATTCTATACCCTCATCGAGGCAATGGGAATATGGTTAGCCAGTTTCTGAAGTCTCTTGGCAAAGCTCGGCCAAGGCACATTCTCAAGTTTGATTACCCCTTTCTACTTTTTCAGAGGACTGAGGTCTCTAAGCAGAATGTAATATCTAATGCCTAATGCCTTAGCCACTCCTTGGGTTATTTGTGAAGTAAAGGAGAGTCCATTGTTTCTTTGTAGTGACTGAGACAGCCCAAATCGGGGGATGATTTCTTTCAGTATAACCTTTGTTACTTCTGTAGCTCTCTCTGTTCTAGTGGAGGAAAGCCTCTTCTAACCCTGTGCAGGTGTCTATTAGCACTCACGGGAGCTGTGCACTCTGCAGACTGCCATGTGAGTGAAATCTAATAGCCAGTGTCCTCCCAGGAGAGTGCCTTGCCTCTGAACAAGGTTGAGCAGTGCAGACATGGGTCCTCCTCACTACAATATCTGGGTTCTAATTTCTGGCCGAGATGAAGCACAGGGGTTGTCCTTAGAACAGCCACCCTGGCTTCCTGCTCAATTTTTCCATTCCCCTCAGAGCTCTTACCACCATCTTGTTGATAGCCCTTGCAATGAACAACTACTATTTGAGGACATTGTTTCTATTTTGACCTCCACTTCAGTAACAATTATGAACCAAGAGGATGGCATATCTGCAAATGCAGTCAAAGTTCTATCTGTGAGAAGATACCCAGTTCCTCTGAGGTGATGGTAATGTTGTTCAATGGGCCAGTAACAATCTCCCTCCGCCTCCCTAGTTGTCCTTCCTATCCATGACCATCAAAGTTGTCTCTCTGAGACTTGGGGCAGTCAGTCTTCCAATGCCAAGGGTTTCCAAGCCAGTTTCTTGGCAGAATGGGACAGAAGGCCAGTAGAGACCTGGTTCAGTCTTCTATCCGGTATCCAGTTTCATTGCATTTAAAGCAAGTTCCCGCAGCCTCTCTCTGAACTTTGGGGTGTCTACTGAGGGCATCTCCAATTATCACTGCCATCATTTTGATTTGCCTCTTTGCTCTGTTCATTTTTTCCCTCCTCTAGGTCCTGATTGTTAAAAACAGTAAAGGCCATATCTACTATGGGTTAGATGGATCTGTGGTCCCATTTGTAATTTTTGGAGTTTTCTTCTTGTACTAAGGGCTGTTGAGTGATGAAATATTGCATCACTGAAGTTTTGCCCTCAGGAGTTGCAAGGTCAATATTAATATATTTACAAAAAGATTCCTCAAGTCAGCTATAAAGACAGCAGGATTCTCAGCTTTTCCCTGGGTGACCGCTCTGACTTTGTCATAACTGACTGACTTAATTATTCTCTTTTTCATTCCCCCAATGAAAATCTGCAGAAACTGTGCTCTTGTCTGCATTCCTTCTTCGGTGCTGTAATCCTAATCAGGTGAGGGTAGAAGGGAGTTTTTCTTCACCAGGGTGGTTGTTATTTAGATTCCTAGCAAACATCTCACCTGCCTCCCTCCTAGGACTGCTGATAGAATTTGCTTATTTTCTATGGGAGTGAAGCAAGCAGCTAGGACAAACTGAATATCCCTCAAGGCCAAAGTCAGAGTCTGGAACCCACTAACAAATCTATCTGATCCTCTGAATAATTACCCAGTTTTCTCCTGCATTGCTGGATGTCTGCCACTGCAACAGGCATCTGAACCCTGTAATCCCTCTTGGTCTAGTTAATTCCCTTAAAGGAAAAGTACCTCTTCTACTCCAGAGTATGAGGTACCCCTGAGAGTATGTTGAGGGCTCAGAAGGGGAGGCTGGGGTTCTGGATCTTAGGGTTCAAGGAGAGTACTGAGACATGCAAGATGCCAGAGGGGCTGAGGTCTTTGGGGCTCAAGAGGGTACCACAGGGAGTAGCTTGTTTATTCTTCTGAGAAACAAGAGGACCAGGATCTTCAAGACATCTAGAATTTTTTCTTTTTTTAATATATTTCCCTTGCAAAGAGAATAATTTTGGTATAGAGCCATAAAAAAAAAAAAGGCTTGGACATAAAGGACTTCAGACCATGTTCCCCTTCTACAGTAATGATCTGTTTCTGTCTTCTACAGTAATGATCTATTTGAAATACAGTATTATAGTTAAGGTTGCCATTTGGGGACCATTTTTCTTCATCTCTCAGGTTGTATTGGAGCCACACAGTATTGCAGTAAAATATAATACTCCGTTTCCTGAAGTTACTCAAACATCTGCCAATGATTAAGGATACATAATCTGAGGAGAGAGTTTGGAAGTTTCCCATGACCACCTGCAACAGAGTGGAGTGGAAAAGGGGAAGAAGTGGAGGACTCCAGCCCTGATTCCCTGATTCTCCCAAAAAGGTGTCTTCTGGAGAAGGGAGAGCAGGGACAGAGTGGATTCCTGGAGCATCCTCCAGTGGAATCCCTTTTTAGGGTACTGAATGCTTCAGTCTCTTAGATTGGCATCATGATGCTGCTTCAGTTTCCTTAGCCTTAGGATTGAGTTCCTCCATTATCTGTATCCTCTTTCTAACTGTGGTACCCCTGGGTGCAAGTAGTGCCTTTTGGCCACTGTCTGGTTCAAGAACATGATCCCCTTCTAATAATCTTTTTGGTGAAAGACTCTGTCTGACTCATGTGTTGGGTTACGGCCTGAATGAGGGTTGGAGGAGAAGTTATAACCGTAGTTAGGAGTGATGTCTTATTTCAATCATAAGAATAGGATCTTGGCAGGCCATCTGCCCAATTAAGTAAGTCAAGAAGGTGCCATGATCTAAAAGTGTTTTCTTCTTTCTCAGAATCTGGGAAGGAAATGGAGTAGGGACAATCCATAGGATGTTTCATAAATTTCATCCAGTTAAGGAGTGATTCTATCCTGGAGAGAAGTGGAGGATTAATCCACCTTATATTACAGGAAAGGCAGGGTCCTTGAATCCATGAATATAGAGGCTATTGAAGAAGGTAAGGCCCTCAAAGTTTAGTAGTGAGGTGTTTAAAGAAGTCATGAGAGGCTAAGTCACAGAGAAGGCAAAACTCACTCAAATCGGCAACAGCAGACAACAGAAGTTTCAAAGACAGGTAAAGCAATCAAGCAGGTGAGAACTTCTATTCTGAGAGAAAGCTAAATTTCAGGTTGGATAAAAGTCTCATATTCCTACCTTTTTTGTGTGTGAATTTTTTTCTTTTAGTCATTTGCCTGCCTTCATAGTCAAGCTTGAAATTACTCAAGTGAAACCATAGTACAAGCAATAAGTCACATTTTTTTTTTTGTCTT
>NW_008360316.1:271115-280418 GCF_000622305.1 Nannospalax galili | reverse complement strand
TCTTTTTGAGACAGGGTCTCCCTGTAGCCCCAACTGTCCTGGAACTCATTATGTAGACCAGGCTGGCCTGGAACTCGCAGAGATCCGCCTGCCTCTGCCTCCCAAGTGCTTAATGTTTAAATTTCAAGAATAATGGAACTTAGTATTGAAAGGAAGAAAAAAATACTTTAAAAATCTGATACTGCTGCAAGGATTAGGTTTTGGTCTGGAGAACAGAAACAGTATCAAAGGGAGGAGGGAGAATTTACCTTGTCATTTTGGGGGTTTCTTCCCTCCCTCTGCTGTTTCTGTTCCAGGCAAAGGAACTAGTACAGCATGCCCAGCTCAGTTGCCTATCTTGTAGGATAGGGAGGCTGCATCCCCACGGCTCTTTTCAATCAAACTGAGTTGTTTAGTCAACCATGATATCGGAATAACAAAGAGAACCCCACCATAATGAGGGAAATGTAACAGTGAGACAAGATAGAAAGTATTCTCTTTCTTCCTGGCTGTGTCCACCAAATGTTACTGGTAGTCAGGTCTGGGCTGGTTCTTTCCAGGTTCTTGGTCTCTTATCCAAAGAACTGAAAATAAAGGCTCACATAGATTCACATAAGAAGCAAGACAGTTTTATTTGGAGCAAAGCAATAATGCAAGTTATAGGGGAAGATGCTGTTATGGTTGACAGTGGTCCACATGGATAAAGATACCCAAAGACCTCAGGCTATAGACTGGAGTTTCTTTTACGGGATCTAAAGGAAAGAAGGGGATGGTTTGAGTGTTTCTCTATTCTTATTAATAGATTATATATTAATTTCTCTACTCCACATGTCCCTTCCCATAATACATCATAGTACGTGTAGGTGAAGGAAATAGGCTGCCAAGTACATTATTATGAGAGGGGGCGTGCATAACCCAAACTAAATGGGGGTTCCAGGTGCTAAGCCATCTCCTCTGCTTGCCCTCCTCAGTGCCATTACCCACCAGAAGGGCTAAAGTTAAAAAGAAGGACAATACCAAATCCTGGTGAGAATGTGGGGTAATTGAAATACATTTTAATGCGTGGCAGAATTATACATTTATGCCATCGATTTTGGAGTGTTTGTCAGAATCTGTAGTAAAACTAAAAATATGCTAACCCCATGAACAGCAGTTTTCCTCCTGGGAATATGCCCAAGAGAAACTAATACATGTTATTCTCCAGAAAAAGGGAGGTGGCAGGTAAGGCATCACGGCCACACACTGAGCTTTGCCTAGGAGGGTGGGCAGGTGTCATCAAAGCAGGCACAGATGGAGCACTCAGGAGATATGAATGAATGGTGTGTTTGGAAATAGCATTGGGCAGTTCTCAGTGGCCAGAGCACACATTCCAGAAAGACACAAGCTATGGGTGTCCTAGTTAGCTTTCTGTTACTGTTGATAAAACACTGACCAAAACTAACTTAGGGAGGATAGCATTTATTGCATCTTATTCTCACTGAGGGAAGCCAAAGAAGAAACTGAAGCAGAGACCCTGAAGGAGTGCTACTTACTGACTTGCTCCCCTGGCCCCTGGTCAGCCGCTTTCTTAAACAATACAGTACCACCTGCCCAGGGCTGGCACCATCTACAGTGGGCTGGGCCCTCCCACATTACTCAACAATCAAGAAAATGCCTCACAGACATGACCATAGGCCAGTCCAATAGAGGAAATTCTGCAATTGAGGTTCCCTCTTCCTAAGTGTGTCAAGTTGACAACTGAAGCTATCCAGCACAGAGAAGAAGGCAAGGTCTTCTAGAACTTGCTAGGAAGATAGACAGCCATGAGGAGAAGCTAGAGGGATGGCAGCTGTTGTCAGGACAGCTGGGGTGAACTGTCATCACTCTGATGCCATTTTATCAATGTCAGTAGGTGCCTCTTTCCAGCTCTGAATTTTACAACCTGCCATTCTGTGAGGGATGAGCTGGCACACTGCTCTAACTGATGGTTTTCCAGCAACACTTCCACTTCCATAATGGCAGACAGGTAGAAGGGTGGGAAATGACACCTCAGCCAAGTTGGCTTAAACCACCAGCTGATACAGTGGAGAATTCCCTCAGCAGCCTTCTAGCCTTCTACCTCAAACTGCCACAAGAGTTATAAAATGTGCCCAAGCTCTGCCCTCCTAAGTTTACCTCAGCCTTTTCCTCTAACTCTTCCTCCTTTTTTCTACTGACCATACCATAAAAGACAACACAGGCTTTGGTCATGGACAGTATCCTTAGCAAGTGTATAAACATCTCTTAGAACAGCAGTTTCTCTTTAGAGCAAGGTTCCAGCTTCTCATGTGAACCCATTCTGTAGAGCAGTTCCAAATTCTCATGAGTGCCTCACCAGTCTCTTTGAAAAACCTGTAACTTTTATTCATCTCTGAGCTAAACGGCCCATTTCTGGTTCACCAGCAGACAGTCCATGCTGGTCATGTTCTTGCTAAAGTAAAAACAAGAGAAAATGGCCTCATTCAGAAAAAGGGGAAGGAGGCAGAGGGATAACTTCCTGACCTTAATCAAGCCAGGATCCTGGAAGAGAGACTGAAATACCTTTACTAGCACTTAAAGGAAGGTTTCTATCCATGCATCCAGGAATGAGCTGCTTTACACCACAGCCCTTGAGAAAGATACTTGGCTCAGGAGACTGCTTCACTTGCCTGGCAGGACTCAGCCAGTTGCTGAATTCCAATTTCCTAATGGCTTGAGGAGCATAGCCTAATTCCCTGGCTGGTTTCCCTCAACAGATTAATTTATGTATGCTCTTCTGTTCCTCTGAGAAAGCTCCTTAAATAGCAATGAAAGGAGCTTGTAGATTTCAGTGAGGCAGGGAGCCTACACTGGTCCACAGGGAAGGGAGGGAGGCTGCTGTCACCACTGGGACTCAGAAAGGCAGTCCCTGAGAGTCGGAAGCCACATGTGGAAGGCACAAGCTCGTGTTTCACTCTGGGAATTTCACTGGGCAGAATTTCTAGATTCACTCTCAGTCCCTAGTGTTCCCGGTCAGCAGACAAGCGAAGCAGGAAACAGCTGCCCAGAGAAGCACACATCAGAAGGTCTATCTATCCTTGGCACAGGCCAGTTGTCTCTAGGTCAGATAAGACCCTACTTTCAGAAGTTAACCCCTCTGGGGAGAGCCAGAGAACAACCATCAGGCAGGTCCAAGCAGATCCTCCATGCTCATCAGCCCTGGGTCCAGATGGTAAGGATGGAGAGACTCTACAGTCTCCCTCCCATCAGCTCTCACCCCAAGATGCAGCAGAATGTAGGGTTTCTCTGGCCTCCTGCTTTTATCCTGTAGTAGAAACTAGAGAAAATGCAAGTGAGCTTCTGTGGCAGGATCCCAGTCCCCAATGCCTCTGTTAAACACCCAATGCCCCTCCTCTGCCAGCTGTGCTGAATTTGAAGACAGATTTAGCACCACCCTGTTCCCTGACAGTGACAGACTTAGGTGTCCCCTAGCAGTCCCATGCCTGGGAACCTTGACCTTTGGTACCTCCTGAAGCAGTGTTCACTGGTTTCCTTTATCAAGTAGATCCAGACAGCAGCCATCCTCGCCAAGAGCTATTCTCTAAAGACTCCAAAGATGGAACTGCAGGATGGCACATACTTATCAACAAGCAGATGCTACTAGGTGCCCAGGGACCCATGCCCTTCCCAACTTTGAAGCAGCATCTATCCCTGAGGGCTTCCTTCTCCCAACAAGCTCCTGCCTCTTTTCTCTCTTATGCAGTCAAGCTCAAATGATGGTGAAAATTGGTTTGTCTCTACAATAGTTAGCATCCATGCCCCCTCTCAGGTGCACTTGGGCCTTCTGGGGATCCCTATTACCCCATCATGCTGGGGTGACTATCCATCTTTAGCTCCTATTGTGAGCAAGACACTGGGCGAATTAATGTTAAGAAGTATCTCCCTCATGGGTACAGAACCTTGTAGACATATAGTGCAGAACAGTATAGTACTGGGAATCCAGAGGACAGTGAAGCACAGAGCAAGAAGAAAGCCTTCACAGTCTGGAACTGCTCCAACTGAGGTTGCCTGGCAACAATGGTCAGTAGAGTGTAAGTTTCAAATGATCCACACTTTGCCAAGTTACCACCTATACTAAAACCATCTGTGTCGTGCTGTGTGCATGTCTGTGCCTATCTCTGTATGTGTGATATGTGTGTGTGTGTGTGTTTTATGCATGCAAATGTGCATGCATGTGGAAGCCATAGGTTGACATTTGGTGTCTTCCTCAATCACTTTCCCTATTTACTTATTCATTCATTTTGAGATAGAATCTCTAACTCAACCTGGAGCTCACCAATTCAGCTAGGCTTGTTGGCCACTGAGCTCCAGGGATCTGCCTGTCTCCACCTCTCCAGCACTGGGATTATAGACAAAAACCCATGGACTTGGCTTTTTACGTTGTTGCTGGGGGCCCAAGCTCAGGTCCCCATGATTGTGCAACACACAGTTTACCAACCGAGCCTTCACCCAGCTCCTCTCAGAAGTCATAGTTGCTGCCCATCACTTTTAGTTCCTTAAACAACCCTTAGTAAAACAGCTTTGTAATTTCAGTAACAAAGAGCCTGGGAGATAGACTAGGGTCAGTATGTTATGGGGACAAAAACCAAACAGGATGCAGAGACTGAGAAATACAGAGAAATGCCAGGCAGAGATTCCACAGACAATCCTGAGGGTCCAAACCCATGCTGAGAAGAATCTCACATGAACCATGCAGATGGAGCTCATCTGTTTCAAATCCTGGGAAATGAAGCATGTCGTGCCTTCTAAATGGGCCCCTTCCTCCACTCCTCCCATTCTCCCTGCTACCTGCCACCATCTTGCTTTTAGAATGTCTGTATCCTGTATTTGTGTGTGATTCAGGACCCACCATGACAGGACTCCCTGCTTCTTTGGGATCCTTTCTTGTTCTGATTTACTCCTTCCCTGATCCTGGCTGCTGCTATGCCCACACACCCTCCCTGACTTGCAGATTCTGCTCTCTGGCTGGCACACACCTCAGCAGCTTCCAAGGTTTTGTTCAAGCATGGCTTCCTGAGGCAAGATATTCCTCCCCTCCCCCATGCCACCTCAAGCCCCTCTGTCAAACAGACCACCCCCTCCTCTGTACCCACCCTGCCTTACACAGACTTGAATACTGTTGAATACTGACTCTCTTTAATGTGTGTGTGTGTGTGTGTGTGTGTGTGTGTGTGTGTGTGTGTATAAAGGACAGAAGACAGCCTCAGGTGGTATTTGCCAAGGTTTCTCACTGCACTGGATTTCTCCAAGTAGGCTAAACTGGATGACCAGCAGCCCCATGGATCTGCCTGTCCCTGCCTCCTCACCTCTGTGGTTACAAGTGCATACCACTATGCCCAACCTTTTTAATATGGGTCTAGAGCTCAAACTCAGATCAAGCACTCTCCTAACTGAGTCATCTTCCCAGCCTCTCACTTTATAATAGCTGAATGTCATATTATCCTCTGGACCTTTTTATGTTAGAGAACACATAGAAAATGATTGTGGTCATACCTATATAGTACATAGGCTGCATGTGGAGAGACTAATATCATGACACATATTTAACCCATTCAAAGCCTAAACATACCAGGCGAGAAGCTCTGCACAAAAGACCCTCTGTGATTATTGATTCAAAGAATACATCAATTAGAATATAGAATTAAGAGACTTCTAGAATGAGGCAAACGGAAGATCTCAGAAATCAATGAAGGAATGTCCACAGAGTAAAGACATAATTAAGATCAATTATGAGACCAAAAGAAGAGTGTGTGGGCTGCCTTCCTAGGCCAGGCATTCAAAACCCCCTTGTCCAGCATGGCCCTGGACTCGATCCCTGACCTGACCCTCCTTCACTGCCAAACTGCACCGGCCTCTACTTGCATTGGCTTCTTTCCCCAACATACAACCACTCATGCCATCTCTAGGAACACAGCTGCCAACCAGGTGCACCTGTAGGTCACTTCCACTGAAGTACTGGGCAGGTGTGGTCTCCCTCAGCACCCGTAGGTACCTATTATCACATTCTTGGTTATTTTCTGTCTTCCATTCTTTTAATGAGGTAAAAATAAATTCATGTGGTCAAACCAGAATCTTTCCCCTCCTTACCCATAGTAAGTATTCTGTAAATAGATTACATTAAACAATAGTTACTATGTGACTGTGAAGAAACCAGGTTAATGGGGGGGGGGGCAGAACTGTCTGTTGTGAAGGCCAGTGTCTTAGCCCACTGGATATTTGCAAGAAGGAAATGCCCCTTTTAGGAAAGCCTAAGCAAACGCTTTTGTTATTTTCAGGATTCATAAATCAGATGATCCTGTTCCAAACAAAGCCAGACCCAGTGTCCTCAAACCCGTTATTTAACTGTAACATCATAAGGTTTGCCTGCAGGTTTGGAAATGGGCCAGAGGGATAAATGGAGAGAAGCACAGGTGAGATGTATGTGAGCAGAGGGTCCAGTTCTGAGCAGAAGGAACCAGGTCCTGGTGGACTGCAATGCAAGAACCCAGCTGGGCAGTGCTGGTGTGTGCAGCACTGTGAGGCGCTAAGGGTGAGACTATCCACCCTACCAAACAAACTCAGGATTGGTTAGGAGCCAACAGTTCCCCCATTCTGAACCTATCTCCTGAAAGGCAAAACAGAAAAAAGAACCAGTAGCTCCTCCGAGCACGTAAATAAAACGCTGGCCTCCCCACAGCCCCTCAACTGTGGAAGATACACGGTCCTGTGCCAGAGGCAACCTCTGGGATCCTGTCTTGGTGCTGAGAAGCTGTTTTCTCCTAATTGAACCATCCTTCCTGGAAGGAGGGTCATAAGACTAGGGAAGCCCAACGAAGTTAAAAGGCTCGGGATGCTCAGAAAGTTACAAGATTCCCAAGGCCCTCTCCAAGGTGATAAAAGCAACAAGCAGTGGCAGCGATAGACACCAGTGGAGCTTCAGCATCTATGAGTCACTGCTCATGCTGAGGTGGGCTTTTTGTTGATACAGCTACAGTTGAGTCACACATGCTTCTGCAAGTAACTCCAGCAAACTCATTGGCTCACCAAGCTAGACTTAGGTAGGATTGTTTCTTTAGTCTGTCATCAGTGCTGTTTCTGGGGTGAATAGATGTTTGTTCATGTCGCCCCAGGAAAAGTTACAAGATACCTGGGAAATCACACGTGCTGGAATCCAGTCCCATGCTGATGTGATCTGAACTTGTCTGTGTGTCTCATCCTCATCACTTCTGTCTCCATTCATACTCCTGGTATTCACGGGGAGCGGGGGGGCACACAGCAAGGTCCTTTTGGAGGGAAACTTAAATCCTGCCTACTGCCTACATTCTTTCTGCATTTCAAGGGATTCTTATCTCCATTCACCTGCTCAGCCAGGCCTTCCTGCTTTTTTGCTAATCCATTGGGTACATTCACATGTAGACTTTAAGGAATAGGATTTCCTATCACAACGAGGAGCTAGCTGCATCTCCTCCATCTCAGAAGTGGCTCCTCAAATGCTTTACTGCTAAGACATTGCTGGAAGTTTCCAGCGAGTGACAGTGTGTTTCATGCTGTATTTAACAATGAATCCCAGCGTGTCTCCTGACTAATGGCATATGCCCTCTCCCCACACAGGCACAGAGGGTACACAAGAAGTTCCCAAAACCCAGCAGAGCACACCACTCCTCCGAGAAGAAACCTCAGTCTACCCTTTCAACAAGCATCACTGCACCAAGCAATGCACAGGGCAGCAGCCAGCCATCCCAACATGACAGCCCATTCCTCGGGCCCAGTCGGACAGCCCAGCTTCCTGGGCACAAGCAGGAATGTGCCCAGCAAGTGAGCAGCACCCCCAGCCCTCTTTGTTCCTTCCAGAGAAGCAAGTCCTTGTTTTGTTTGCCCAGTGAAGCTCCCTCCCCAGCCTCCACAGTTGAACCACAGTGGTTTCAGAACACAGGGTCCTGGGGACAGAGGGCATTGAAGTGGAGAACCAGTCACCTCCTGTCCATTGATGACTTAGAGGGGGCCCAGGAGACAGATGTGGACACGGGCCTGCGACTATCCTCCTCCGACCTGTCTGTGGTCTCTGCATATTCAGCACCCAGTAGGTTCTGCAGCGCAGTGGAGACATCGCTCGCCTCTGAGAGCTGCAGCAGCAGCCACTGGCCAGCACACAAGGGTCCCAGGGAAGGACCACTGCCTGTGGCCAGCAAGGCAATCCCAGACACCTCCTGGCTTTCCCATCCTTTCCTCACCAAAGGTTCTCCCAGCTCCTCAGAGACAGCTGTCACTGCTCCCTCAGCTTCCAGTGCCTCATTACTCACAGAGTCATCCCCACAGCTCCCCTGTGATGCTTCCAAAGCCACACAAGCTAGCCAAGCCCTGTCACTACCCCCAGCGATAGGTGGTCCTGAGGATGATGACATGGAGGAGTTCTTCATCTAAGCGTGTCTTAGTTCCCAGACACAAACTCAGATACTGAGACTCAGGTTCTCCGTTCACAGGATGACCTTAGCCCTGCTCCTTAGCTTTGTCTGGAACTTAGTTATCTGTCTTCTGAGGAGGATTGTTAACAAATTGGCCATGCCTCCTGTCCTTAGCTGACAGGTGGCCTATTTCTAAAAGCTTGGAGAAAAAAATACTGACATTTTTATGCAAATAAATTCTCAACATAAAATTCTTGTACAAAATCTATTTTTTGAATGCTCAACTCAATTATACAATTTAAATGCTTCACATAATTATTTGAAATGAAAAGAAAAACCACTCAGCCAGAGCTAACGTGACAATTTTTCATGCTGTGAAAGTAAAAATAATTAAAGCCAAAATGTTGAATGTGAAAAGGATACTAAGTGACTTCTATGAGAGCTCAGTGCATGACACCAGAATGCACACTGTCCTGGATTGCCCACAGAGCGACAAGACTAGGGATCTGGAATCTTCAAGTCCTGCTTCTAGCAGATGAGTCCGCTTCCTGGGAGAGCTTCAACCTGCATCAGACAGCAGAATGTCTCACTTTAAAGCATTTCAGCACTTGAAAAGCTGGGTTTACACACAAGTGGCTCATTTGCCTTGTAAGGATTTAACATGCATAACAGATGCCTGCCACATTTACAACATGATTTGAGGTCTGAAACCTGGGTTTGCACACCCCTTTTCCACAGCACATTCCTAGTAGCAAGCTGGGCCTGCAGATCATCCCTTCTGGGTTGGTTTCCATAGGGAAATTGCCTGAAATTACAGAGTAACAGGCTGTAAGGTGTGATAGGTAGACAAATGTACCATTCTTTGACTTTTAAAAAGCACAACTTAAAGGCTGCATATATCTCAAGC
>NW_008360316.1:262800-270937 GCF_000622305.1 Nannospalax galili | reverse complement strand
CCTGAGCAGGTGCTACTCCCTAAAGTGGGAAACTGTGAGATGCTGCCCTGTGCACTGCTAGCCTCCCACGAGTGCTTGGGAGCCTTAAGGAAAGCTGGTGCCTCAGTCGAGCACCAGCTTTTCCCGTCTGCTGTCTCTGCTGTCACAGTGTGAACAGTATTTAGATCTCCAACTTCAGCAAAGCCATGTGCCGACCCTGGAGGCAGTGCCAAGCTGTCCCTAGCTTCAGTCTATCCTTGGGAAAGAACATGGATGTACACTGTTCTTTCCCCAGCACGGTGCTCTTTGCCTAAATTACTCAAGGCCCAGTTTTCTTCTTTCTAGAAGGTCCTGTACCAGCTCAGACACAACCTCAGAGTCCCAGCACTGTCTTCAGGCTCAGTTGCCCATCCCCAGTGATCAGCCTCAGGTCTACCATCCCTGCAAGGAGACCCTGTGACCCTCCTTGTCTCCAGCACTCTGGACTCCCCAGGACTCTGACTCTGGACTCTATTCCAGTGTAAATAAGTAAAAACATGGTGTCTTCTACTTCTGAACCAGGAGTAAGCCAAATTTTCCTGAAAAGGGCTAGATAATAAACATTTTAAACTTTGTCAGTCATATTTTCAATTTTGTCAGTCTTGTTGCCATCGATTCTATTGTAGCATGAAAAATAAAATGTAAATGAATGGAAACGGCTGAGTCACAAGGAAACCTCATTTATAAGAACAGGTGGCTGACCAGAAATGAGCCGAGTGGCTGTTGGTGAGCCCTTGAACAAAACTACTGTCAAAGCTTGATTCAAGAATCCAGCTACACTGAGTAACTTAGATTTTTTTGAAGTCTGCCCTGCTGCTGCTGTGGTGTGTAATTCCCCCCCCCCCAAAAAAAAGGGTTTCTCAGGTCAAGCCAGTAACTATTGAGCCACATGCTCAGAACAGCAAGAGGTTGCTTTCAAAGCTGATTCCTAGAAAGCCACCTGCAGCCCACAATCCTGACAGTGTGACCCAAAGTCAGTAGCTGATAGTGAAAGGCAGAATGCTAACATTAGAGAGGAGGAAAAAAATCCTGAGTATGCCTCAGGTTCTGGGTTCCAAGGACCAGGACAGGCCTCCAGAGAATAAGGGAGTGAGCACATCAGTGCCAAAAGTTAACAAGACAAGTTAGCAGACTCTGCTCACGGTGTCATTTTGCCCTACATTAAGAACTATCTAATGGTTGCTTTAGACATCCAATGTTGCTTGGTGTGTCCCCACCTGACCTGAAAACCTCTGCAAAAATGACTTTGGGTCAAATAAGTATCAGAGGCCCATCATGGCAGGGATGAACCTTTTGTAACAGAGGGAGAAGTGATACATGTTGGAACAAATTAGAGTTAAGTACTGCTGCTCTTTGAGTCCTAAGGCCCAAAGGACATTTCAGTGGAGAGTAAAGTTCCACCTTCTGGGGTCCCAAGTGAGGACAGATGTTTGCTTTTGATCAAGGAGCCCTTAAGTACATGGCTAATACCTTCAGCCCCAAGGAAATCTGGAGAAATGTACATGTTTTCCCACCCCCCCACTTTCTATAGATGAATGGATTCTCCAGCCTGTCAGCTAATAGGAACCTGAGTAGACAGAATGATGTAAGGAATTTTAAGGACAAGCCAAACCAAGCACAGAGAAGTGCAGTCATAGCTCAGCAGTACAGCATTCACCTAGCATGCCTCAGGCTCTGGGTTCAATTGCAGCATCAAAAAAAAAATTTTTAAATGATGAAGAACTCCTCCATCCTACACTCTGACAACAGTAGCAACAACCCAAGAGCCCTGACCAGTGAATTCCAGATCTGGGTTTCAGGGGGCCCAGGGGAACATAGTGGCCCTCCCTACCCAAGACCTCACTGCTCCGTGGGTCTCTGCCACCCCTACCTGGTTCTCCTTAATCCTCTGGAAATATAGTTTATCAGTCTCAAGAGAATAGTAAGTAGTCAATGTTGGAGGGAAAAAGATTCTCAGGGAAACATGTTGTGTTCCATTAATTATTGTAACAAATGGATTTGTAAGGGGTCAGGAACCTGAATATAAAAAATTAGACATTGCTACATTCTTCCAACGTTTACCAAAGGCTTTTCTAATTTGGAGCATAGAGGTCTAGTTACCAAATGACTTTAAATGACATAATTCCTCCACTAACCATGAGTGGTGGTGTGGAGCCCTTGGCCTGCTCTTTGGCTCTTCCCTGAGTTCCCTGGCCACCGCCCGCCTAGGGGGCCGTGACTGCTATTAGAGGCAGGGCATTCCTCTCTGACAGAGTCCAGGGAGCACTAGGTGAAGGGAAAAGGCTCCTCCCATGCCTCCTGACATCCTCAGCTCTCTATTTGGAAGAAGCCCCACCTCCAGGTGCCCTGGCTGAAAGATGCGCCCAGCTGCTTCTCCGCCAGCATCTGCCATGTTCCAGGAGGGAGAATCCCTACTCCCTAGCCCCGCACAACATATCATATGTTCTGATCATATAACTTGAGGGTCAGAAGGAAATCCAGCACCCCCCCCCCTTACGTCAGTTGTGCAGGCCCCTAGAACTAAACCTAGAGTATTTGGGCTAGAGCCATTCCAAGCATGGACAGTGGGCGGTCCAAGAAATGGCCCAATCGCTAGAGAAGGTTACGCGGAGGTTTTGGTGCCACCTAGCGGCTGCTGTTCCCAGGAAGGTCAGTTACCCGAGGCCCTGTCAGGTCAAGAACAGGTCGGTTTGAACAGCGGAAAGACTTTCTCTTCCGAGGATTATTCTAAGTTTCATTTTCTATTTTGATTTCGTACAAAGTATTGAGACAAATTAAGTTACAATGAAATAAATCAATGAAAACAAATAGAAAGGGAAAGGGAAAGGAGTCTACAAAAACATCTAGCAGTGTAAAGTAAAATACAGCTGCTACAGTCTAAGGTCCAGAAATCCAGATCAAAGGGAAAGGTGAGTGGCTTTCTAGGCCTCATATATGAGTGAAGAAACTAGGGCTGATTTAAGTTGACTCAGTGCAGTCCCTCAAAAAAAAAAAAAAAAAAAACAAGTAGTTTTTAGAGCAGATTTCTAAAACCTCCCTCACCACAATTTCACCAGAGGTTTTCTCCATAAGTTATTACTTTGGCCAAAATTAGTGGCTGTCTAACTTGAAGGGTGTAATTGACCACACCTATAGGAGAGAGACCCCCCCAATCCACACACCTCTTCCAACCTCACTGTGGGGACAGGGGACAGGAAATCACCCAGGGTACTGGCTTTCTCTAGTGCTCTTGAAGCTGCTGTGGAGTTAGGAAAGCAGGCTGCAGTTCTAAGATTGAATCATAGTGGGACCCCCTGTCCTTGCCCGAGTGCATGGAGGGCTCTCATCTGCCCAGGCAGCCATGTCTGCAGTTGCAAAGCCAGTTCCTATTTTCTCTTTCCCCAGGACGAAGGCTTCAGGCACTGGGAAGTCACTGGAAATCCCCTTGCCACACTCTCCACCGAGATGCCTCAAATTCAATAGAAACTTGTGTCCCCACACTCCTTCCTTCAGCAATGTGGGTGGGTTTTCTTATTTTGTTTATTTATTTCATTCTCTCAACATTCAACAAGTAGTTATTGGGTCCCACCTTGTCTTGCACAGAGAGGGAGGTGCCCAGGACACAGGGTTGAATCTTCTAGGTCCTTGGAGGAAAGGAGGAGGATACTCTGATTATCTTTACTATTTACCATATTCCCATAGATTTTGTAATCATCTTCCTGATAAATTTAATATAATTAACCTCTGTTTAAGTCACAACTAGAGTCTAGGATTTCAGTATCAAAATGACCTGGCTCCCAAATCCATGTCATTCATGTGTGGACAGAGGCAAGTTCACTGACTTCTGAGGGTCATGTTAAGACATCACTTACAGAATATGTGTCAGAGACCCTAGACCACTTGCATGCAGAAGTCCTTCTAAAGAATGACCAGAGCTTCTAAGCACAGGCTCCACACACTGATGAGGTGGGCCGCTTTTCTGTTGCCCTTCTCCCCCCACCCCCTACAGAATCTTCCTGACAGGAAATAGCAGCTGTGGTGATCGTCTTACCATCCATTACTCCCTTATCCCACTTTCAATCCACCACCAGCAAAGCCAGAGCCTGGGGCATGTTACTATTCTATACAGTTCTTTCTCTAAATCTTCAGCTCAGAACATCCCTTCTCTAACTATGTCCCTCTGAATTACTACCCTCCCAATCCCTCAAGCCTGCAGAAGATGCCTGGCCTGCCTGTCCCATCAGGGGCCCAAAGCACATTGCTACCCTGTAGCAACCTGGCACTTTTGCCCCTCTGGCCCTCTGTGAGCTTCTTCTGCTCCAAGCCCTCCTGTTAGTTGCTCTGTTTCATCCCATAACTTCCAGGCAACAGTAGGCTAAGCCATTCCCATTCACATCCTTTGCTGTTCAGTCTCTTACAGGTTTTTATGATTCAAACCTGTTCTGACTTCCCAAATGGCCTCAAGTCACCTGATAATGCTCTACTCTGAAGCTAACCCATCCCTGCTCAACCAAGGCCCAAATTGTCCATTCCCTCATCAAGTTCCCTCCTTATTGCACAAGACACAAAAAAGTCAAAGAACAAGCATAATGGGTGGAACAGGTCTACAACCAGGGCCCTTGTGCTTGGCAGTGGCTAGAAGATTGAAAATCAGCCTGGCAGAGCAAAGGGAACTGAGTTGGGCAGCAGGAGATTCTGCATCCTATTTCTCTTCCAAGAGCTATTTTCTATTTTGTGCAAAGTGGGCTTGTGCCCAGTACCAGCTAGCACATGCCTACCATGACCTCTGGCCTTGGCCATAAATTTCAGCAGCTGACTGTGTCTGTCTTCATCATCTAAGCTGTTTCTGCAGATCTATGGGACCCACTGGCCTTTATGGTGAGATTCAGAGCTCAGCAGAACTGTTTCCTCTGTCCAGCATTGCTCTTGCTGGAAACAGTAGCCTTGTGGCACTCGCTGTCACCTAGCAGCTGGATCCTATAACCACCCCAGGTGACTCTGGTCACGTTCTGCCCTGGGTCAACTCCAGCCTGTGCTCTGAGACTTGATAAATGCTTCATCTCCCCATTCCATGTGCCCCAGCCTCCTTGTCCTGTTCCACACATTCAGTTGAACTTTCTTAGAAGCAAGACCTAAATTTTCAGCTGGCTGCTACATATCCATGTGATGCTTCCCTGTACCTCAAAAATCCACCCCGCAGCAAGCACCACAAACAGCTGTATACCACAGAGAACCCCACATACACACCCTTTTCCCCCTTCACCCTCCTCCTGGCTCATTCAGTTCTGTTAATGATCTTGACTCCTCAGTCACTTCAAAAACCAGTAGTGAAAGCTTATAACAGCTGAGCAGAAGCAGAGCTTTGGAGCCACACAGGACTCACTAGCTGTGGATCCTTCATTAAATCACTCTTGGGCTTGGTTGGGGAGGTGTTTACCTTAGAGGCAAGCTTTCAAAGGTACCAAAATCCTCGGCCATCAAGATTAACTGTATTCTAAGGAATAAGGCCTTTTTTTCATACAGTAATCCTAAAAAATAAATAAAATCTGAGACAAAGTCAGGCACAGTGACCTTTTTTTTGTGTCCACCTTTCAAGTTAGTCAATTAAAAAAAATACTTGATTTATGTTCATGGCTTTTGACACTAATTGTTACAACCCTATTTGGAAAAGAATATCATAAGAGATACATCAATAAGCTTTCAAATATTAATGTCCCATTACTCTGTCTCCATAACTCTATCCTAAGGAAATTAAAACAGAAATAATGTCTTATGTATCTGTACATTACAGAACAATCTAGAATATCAAGTCATTGGGGAGTAACCTGGATGTTCAGTCAACTCACACATTTGGAAAGAGAAGGGAACCAGGAGTCCTTGCAATGAATTATTATATAAGCACAAGGCAAAAGGGAATGGTTGATAGGACTTTAAGCTTAAAAAAAAATTAACATGTAAACTAAATGTGATAGCACATACTTTTAATCCCAGCTCTAGGAAGGTAGGAGGATCATGAGCCCAGGGCCAGTCTTGGCTATGTAATAATTTTGAAGCCAACCTATGCTACAGAGACCTTGACACACAAAAAAAGGAAAAACCCGAACAAAATAAAGAGGACACAATGTTCAATGTCTAAAACATCCCTGATCATACAAAAGGAAACAGAGGAAGGCAGACTGTAAAGAACTACGTCAAAGGATTGTTCTGCTCCTGGATCGTGAGTAGTGTTTTTTCTGCTCATTTAACTTTTTGAACTTGACATATTTTCTATGGAAAAACTTTTATGAACTTTATAATTTAAAAATAAAATAGTAAAACTGGAGAAACTCACCCCCTTGGACTGTTCTGTCGGTCACTAAACCCCCATTTTACTTGCCTGTGTTCTACGGGCTTTGCGTGCTCTGTCCGTCCCTGTCCCTCCCATCTTAATTGCCCAGGCAGTGGGAAAAGCATGGGTCCCTGAATCTTAACCATAACCAATTCCTTAATGTTGTGTGTATCATCTGTCAGTTGAAGGCATTCAAATACGTCACCTTTCTATGTATGTGTTCATAGTACAGAAACTGCCTTAACACACCACAGCATGTTGGAACAATGATCAGGTCAACAGTGGGACCACAAAGAAGCCCCACCCCCTCTTCCCCTGCTACATAATCCTCCTAATTCTCATAACCATCCTGTGACCCTCTTTGGCAGAAGGGTCCACAATTATGACTACAGCAGAATTTCCCAGGGATTCACAGGATGATGGCTTTGGTCAGACTAAGTTTTGTTTAAAAGAAAGGAGGTGTGTTTTCTACTACTGGTCTTGTTGCTTGAGAGTCATGACCACCATCTTGAGTCACTAGGACTGTGTTCCTGATCTCCTAGAGTATGGCCATGGGTCCAGATTTCCACAGTCCCAGCATCAGGCTACTTCTGTCCATCTGTGCATAGTGGCCAATTTTTTAAGCACTTGCACATTCTCCTACCAAGACCTTCTCATGGATTCTTTTTAAAAAATATTTTATTTATGAGCCAGGCATGGTGGTGCATGCCTTTAGTCCCAGCACTTGGGAGGCAGAGGCAGGTGGATCTCTGTGAGTTCGAGGCCAGACTGGTCTACATAGTGAGGTCCAGGACAGCTGGGACTACAGGGAGATCCTGTCTCAAAAAAAAAAAAAAAAAAAAAAGGCAAAAGAAACAAAAAAAAAATTGGGGGTGGGGCTGGAGAGATGGCTCAGCAGTTAAGAACACCAGCTGTTCTTGCAGAAGACCCGGGTTCGAATCCCAGCACCCACATGGCAGCTAACAACTGTCTATAACTCCAGTTCCAGGGGATCTGACAGCCTCTTCTGTCCTCTGTGGGCATTGCACGACACTGGTACAGGTACACTTACCTGCAGTCATATAACACTCATACACATAAAATAAAATTAAATAAAATAAGATATTTTATTTATTATTTTTAGTTTTTATGTATGTGAGTATATTGCCTGCAGTGCCCATGGAGGTCAGAAGAGGGCATTGGGTTCCCTGGAACTAGAGTTATGAATGGCTATCAGCTGCCATGTGGGTGCTGGGAACTGAACCCACCTTCCTCAGAGAGTACCTCAGGACAATCAGCCTGCCCCAACCTGTCCTGGGAGAAAGAGTGCCCACAAGAGCACCCAAAAGCATATAGTGATTACCCATGCTGCAACAAGGCAGATACTGCAGGTGAGTGTTTGTACTTGATCCGGAGACGATGGGAACAGCTCAATGGGAAGAAATACACATGAAAAACAAAAAAATAGAGGAAGAGGCAGAATGTGCGGATTAGGTCATGTCACTACCCTGTGTAAAGCCCTTCAGTAGTTTGTCTTTGTACTAAAACTCCACTTGTCTGTCCTAAGGCCACGAAGGCCTGAATGATCTAGCCCTCCATCTATATGGACCTAATCTCCCTCACCCTCACCTCCCACGCCCTCCCCTCCCACACCCTCACCTCCCTCACCCTCATCTCCCACACCTTCATCTCCCATATTTTCATCTTGCTCGTCCTCTTCTCCCTCACTGTGTAGTCCAGACTGGCCTTGATCTCATAGAGATACTCTTGCCTATGTTTCCCAAGTGCTAGGATTAAAGGTGTATACCACCACACCTAGCCCATGTCACATTA
>NW_008360316.1:260105-262593 GCF_000622305.1 Nannospalax galili | reverse complement strand
AAGAACAGTCAGTGTTCTTAACTGCTGAGCCATCTCTCCAGCCCCAGGTCACATTATTTTTTATCTGACACCTTGACTACAATGCCTTCTGGACAGCAGAAGCTACCTCTGACTGTGCTCTGTCACCCTTCTGCCATCTAAAAGATGCTTAGAAACTAGTAGGTAGCATGATGAATGAATGGATGCCTCAGTGAGCAGTGCACCTCCATCAGGTGAGTGTCATGATTTTAGAAATCACTCTAGTATACATGGCATATCAGAGTCCTCTGTCTCTACACATCAATAATTATTTCCCAAAACCTTCCACAATAGGGAGCATCCAGCCTTCTTTGGGATTCCCATCCCCTCTTTAGGAATTAGGCAGCACCGGATGCTCAGGAGATAGGCTGGATGGCACCATGGGCACTGGGGCAGAGCTCTCCTCCTGTGTGGGGAGGTGCTATGCCCTGGGCAGACTCAAAGAAAGCCTCGGAACTCTCGACTCCACTCTCCCAAAATGCTTCTGGTACAACATAGAGAAATACAAATGATCAAAACCAGATGTGTGCCTTTTATTGGCTTATAGCCTCCCAGTAGAAACAAGCCCTTAAACAAATATTTGCCCTACTAAAAAGTAGCACAGTAACAAGAACAGTCCTGCACTGCCCAACAAAGGCATAGTGAACTCTCAGTAGGGAATAAAGGAAAGCTTCTGGAGACGAATGTTTGTATTTGGTGTGGAGACAGTAGGGGTAGCTCCTGAGGCTGAGGAAAGGTCAAGGGAGGCCTTGGTGAAATTGGAAAAGTTTCAGAACATGAAACTGGATTCATATCTCTTACTTTGAAAAACTGTTCTCAGGTGAGAATAATGGCCACCTGTGATCATCAATCAATGACCAAACTTACTTTGGCTGCTGTCCTGAGGATCAGTTACATAATGAATGTAAAGGACTCTGAGGGCTGTGGGGAAACGAATACAGAGAGAAATGGGTGTTCATTTAGCCTTCCTTGGAGAGTACTTGCAAAAGAGCAGAATGCCCAAAGAACCTACCAGAAGTATATCGTGCACAGGGAGACCCTGATATGCTCTTCCACTTGGCAATAGACACCATTTCTCAAGTCATAGATCAAATTTATGGTGAGGTTGAGTGATATCTGTGAGCCTGAGACTATGTAAGGCCTCTTGGAATTTGCCCATTGTTGTAAATAGAATTGGAAATGACTCTAGCTTTGTTGCTGTTACCTAACTTTCATTTACTGTTGTACCTCTGGTCAGGAAAGAAGCTATCCTGTCTTAATGTACCTATTGAAAAGTACATTCTGGGTTAGTCAAGACAAACAAAATAAGCAGCTAACACTGAGAACTCAACATACCAGGCTATATCAGTGCTATATATGCATGGTCTTATTTGATCCTAATATTTGTCAGAGAGTATAGTTATCACCATTTTACATATTAAGAGCCAGACATAGAGAATACTGACATTTCCTAAGATCATAGGGCTAGGAGGAGACTGTCAATTTATTCACCCATTCCAACTTTTAAATAAATAAATATATTGAGTAATTTTTAAGTGGCATCAGGACACATGAAGTTCTGTGATATTTCATCTGGATTAAACCTGTCCTGAATTCTCAAAGCAAAACAAATGTTAATGCTCTCTCTTTATAATAATCTTACAATGTTCATCTGTAATTACAGATAGGCAAAAAGTAAGAGTGGAGTGGAGGGGTGGGAAGAAGTGGGTCTTGCTCTCAGAGGAACAAACAAGCTGATGAGGTAAGTGTATCTGTTACTTTTGTTGTGACAAAATACCTGACAAAAGCAGCTTAGGGAAGGAAGTGACTGTTTTGGTTCATCATTGAAGAAGGGATACCATTCATCATGGCAGGGAAGGCATGGTGGCCTGAGTGCGAGGCAGCCAATCACATTATCCTCACAGTAAAGATGCAGGGAACCCACAGGGACTGGGGCTGGACTATAAAAACTCAAGGCTGGGGGCTGGAGAGATGGCTCATCAGTTAAGAACACTGGTTGCTCTTGCAGAAGACCCAGGTTTGAATCCCAGCACTCACGTGGCAGCTAACAACTGTCTGTAACTCCAGTTCCAGGGGATCCGCTAGCCTCTTCTGACCTCCGTGGGCATTGCACGATACGGGTGCACTTACCTACATGCAGGTAATACACACATACACAGAAAATAAAAATAATAAATAAAATTTTTTTTAAAACCCTCAAGGCTGGCCCCCAGTAACCCACTTCCTCCAACAAGTCTCCACGGATAAAGGTTCCACCATCTTCCAAACCAGCAGCACCAGCTGGGTACTGAGTGTACAAACACATGAGCCTATATGGGGCATTTCACATTCACATCCCAACAATGAAGTACCTTCAACATACATCAACAAGCCCTTTACCCTAGAATGAAAATGCCCAGGTCAAAGCAAGTCACATACTTCCCTCAAGTCACCGATTTATCCAACTTTTTTCCTGGTTAAGTAAAATCAG
>NW_008360316.1:246867-253225 GCF_000622305.1 Nannospalax galili | reverse complement strand
TCAGGAAGCAGTATTGGTTCCCCAGGTGTCTGGGGCCCCGAGACTAGGAATGGCGGAGGGCTCAAACTAGGAGTATAGAACGGAAAGGCGGGGGATGGAAGGGTGAATGTCGCTTAGGGAGTCCCGGTGCGGAGAGCTGCGCTATATACTTACCCCAAGAGGCCTGAGGATAGTAGTGCAGGCTAGGAGAGCTAGCCGGTGGTGCAGGCCCAGGGAAGCAGAGAGAGGTGAGGGCGGGGCCAGGACCAGAAGTGGTGCTCCCCAAGAGGCCTGACTGTAGTCGACAGTGCATTTTAACCAATCCTGTGGCATCTTCAAAGCAATAGTCCCGCCTGTATTTTCTGTCCGTTTCATTATTCCTCAGATCACCTCCAGAGAGTGGGGATGGTGCGAGAGGCATCCATTCTGCTGACTTGCAAATGTCTTTCATTACATTTAGTAGCCACTCCCTTACTACGTGTCTTCAGAAGGCACCATAAATCAAACAGTGGAACCAGAAATAACCCAGGAGGCTGTTTCTAATAGAGAGGGAGTAAAAGATTTAAACACTGAGGAAAAGTTCCTGGTGAAGGAACACATGGCTATAAATGGGCCATTTTAATGCTACATGGAACAAAGTGATGCATTTGCAAAAGACTTTCTGAAGTCAGACCTGACAGCAACGTTTACATTCTTGAACACATTATTGTCTTTGGGGCCACTATAACATCAGTGTAAGTATGCCTGTGAGAAAGCCAATATCCACGTAGAAAGTCCACATTCTGGAGAGACAGAGCTTGACCCCATGGCCGCTTTCCAGAGGATTCCAGAGGCTTCCTGGAATGAGACAGGTAGAAAATACACCTCTTCAGTGTATAGAAAGAAGAGCTTTTATCTCCAGCCTTTTCCAACCTGTCACTTTACACTTTTATAGCAGAAAGGTCTGAAGAAACCTATACAGATGGATCAAAGGCAGCTCTATGTGCACACCTGGAATGGCTGCCCTTCGTTCATTAAGTGTGCCAGGCATCAGGTGTGCTGAATACACTGCATTCTTTTTCATTCTTAGAACAGCTCAAGGGGATCTGTTTCGTCATATTTATTTTATCCTTGAGAGGATAAAGTCTTGGTGAGATGAAGGAAGCTGGGCAGCATACAGTTAATCACTAGCTGTGCCCAAAGATTTTTTTATGTGGTCCTGGGGGTTGACCCCAAGGCCTAATACATGCTAAGCAAACACTCCACAGAGTTATATCTCCAGCACTTTTCTATTTTTAAAAAATATTTTTTTATTTTTATGTATATGAACGTATTGCCTGCATGTATGTAAGTGCACCCATGTCACACAATGCCTGCAGAGGTGAGAAGAGGGTGTTGGATTCTCCTGGAACTGGAGTTACGGATAGTTGCTAGTTGCCATGGGTCCTCTGCAAGAGCAGCCTGTGCCCTTAAACACTGAGCTATCTCTCTAGTGCCCCCTTTTCTATTTTTTATTTGAAACAGGATGTCTCTAAATGCCTAGGTCAAGCTTGAACTTATTGGATGGTTCAGGCTGGCCTCAAACTTGTGATTTGCCTACCTCAAGTAGCTGGGATTACAGGCCTGCATCACCACATCTGGTGCAGTCTCAGTTTTAAAACCAGGTCTATCTGATTGATAAGAATCTGCTCTACATCAGCACACAGTACCATCCTTCACTCCCTGGTTTGAAGTAGTTCCTAAGCTATAAATAACAGAATCCAGTTTCCTGGATAAATGTATAGATACCTGTGCAAGGATGTTGGGCAAATCCCAGAGTCCCTGAAGGTACAGAGAACCTGGCTTGAATGTCACACAGTTAGGAATAATGTATTCAGGACCAATACAAACTACTCTTTGACTGTTTCTAGCAGAATCTAGTACTTCGACCCACCACTGACCTGAGCATGCCCAGGACTGAGGATCAGAATCACCACTACCCTGAAGAAGTCAAAGCCCCCTGTCATGGTTAGCAGGCCAGTCTCCCTTCATCACCTGCAATTTTCTACTCATGTCTGTTGTGTTTCTAGACAACAGTGATGGGTGTTCTTCATATCCCATAAAGGCTTAACTGAGCAGGGAAGACCTGTCCTGAATGTGGACAGGCTCCATTCTGCCATGCTGTGTTTAAGGACTTGTGAAAGGAGTGAATTAGTGCATCAAATCTCTAGGAGAGCAATGAGTGGGTGGGTAATTCGGGGAGCCATCCCTCAGTTGTCATTGCTAAGAAGCAATCACACAGCTAAGGTCAGGGCCACATCAACATCCTTCCTAGAAAGTGGGTTCCATGGGGCCATCTTCCTCCCCTTGCTCTGAAATTGGGGTATCTTTGTTGGAGCCCTTTTCATATGATTACGCACTAGCATCAAGGGAGTACACTCGCTTTCTCCCTTGGAAATCAAGGCAAGCAAGGAGAAGTATTACCCCAGGTTATGGCACCCACATTCATACCAGTGTCTACCACAGAGAATGATGTGAGTTGTCTCATGCTTGCTTAAGACACTTGACGCTGAACATGGACTGGCCTCTCCTCACCAGGCTGTCTTCTAGAGTCACAGAAAAAGGCTCAAGAATCCCAGACTTGAAGCAGGGATTTGGGGGAACAATAGACATGGAAGAAAAATGATATGTGAAAACCAGTGGTAAGTTTTGGTATGCTATCTCCATAGGGATGCTGTACTTCCATAGAAAACAATCCTTTAAATAAAAGAGATAAATTGCCAGTTGGCCAAATTGTGCTATCAGAGAGTGAGACAAGGATTCAGAAACTGTGGAAGCTGTCACAAACATTTCAGGTCACCAGCAGGACAGCCATCCTGCCTTGTTCCTTATTAAAGGTATTTCAACTTCAGTGTAAGGGGAAGGAGGTGGGGATAACAGTGTACTATTAAAAGTAGTCAGTCCCTTGTAGCCCAGGGTGGTCAGATGACCCACTTTTGGACTTTGAGGTAGAAGTAGAAGTTTAATGGAAGGGCCAGACACCACAGGCCAGCAAATAAAAAGCCCAGTGCCAGGAATAGACTCTTTCTTTTGGAGTTGTTGACTAGGGATCCCATAGACTCAAATAATACTGTCTATTGGTATTGTTTTTGTTTAACTGTCAGATCTTATTGCTGAAGAGACTACATATGTGAGTCATAGAACAAACAAGGAGAAATCAAACTAATACTGACCTTGAAACTTCATCTCTCTTGGCTAGCTTTCATAGCACTAGAAGGTGCCATGCATGCTCCAGGAAGAGAAAAATAATCACTAACCTTGCCTAACTGTGAACCCCATGAGCTACAACAACAACTGGCCTGGCAAGATATGCCCATTGGTGCAATAGTGGCATGAATGTTATGGGAGTAACCAGCTGCCTTTTGATTAAATTTAAGGCCTGTTTTATAAGATGAAGCCCATACCTAGCAGTCTTATCAGGACCAAGAACCTATGGCTAGATAGGTCACAAGCTGTATGGAAGAATTAACTATTATTCATAGTATGAATATTATTCATAGTATTAAACTGACTCATAATGACTTACTGTTATACCCAAAGACTCTCACCAGAGAAGCTTCTTCTTGCAGCACATGGTGATTAACACAGAGACCCAAAGCTAGTCAATATGCAGGGAATAAAAGGCTCTGGAGTGCTCAGCTCTAAACGGGACACCTATATCACACCCTCTCCTCCAAAGGCTCAGGGATCATTGCAGAAGAGGGGGCAGAAAGATTATAAGAACCAGAGGTGGTTGAGGAATACAAGGAAACCATGTATATATGAACCAGCAGCATTCAGCATATCAAGTACAAGACCTGTGCAAACCCAAGCCAGAAAAAAACCTCAGCATGGATGGGGAGCTAGGCAAGAAGCCCCAGCCCTAGCAGAGGAGCTATTGGGAACTGACAGATGTTGGGAGAGGGAGAGTCAGTTTTCTTTAAGGATGTGAAGCCTGGTAGGTTGACCAGACCCCAAAGGATAGACCCACACCCAAGAGCAGTAGGGAACACAGATGAGGCTCGATAGGCCTTTGAAAGAAGAAAAATAACAGCACAGGACATGAAGAGGAGGGGATAGGAAAGTGGGGGTGGAGATGGGGGAGATGGTCAAAGTATACTGAGTGAAATTCTCAAAGAATCAATAAAAATACAAATAAAAAGTTTACTGGGAGAGATTTTAGGGAAGTTATTAGTCTGTTAACAATTCAATTAACTCATCACTTTTTAAAAATTAACTTTAAAAAAAGCTAAAGCTGTTTTAGGGACTGGGGGGATGGCTTGGAGGTTAAAATCTCTTGCTGGATAAGCATGAGGACCTGGGTTCAGATCCACAGCATCCATGTAAAAATCTGGGCATGGTTTGCACATGTATGCATGTGCCCGTAATCCCAATTTTGGTGGAGCAGAGACAGGTGGATCCTGGGAGCTCACTGGTCAGTCGGCCTAACCAAAACAGCAAGCTTCAAGTTCAGTAAGAGGCCCTTTCTTAAAGGAATACGACAGAGAGGAATAGAGGAAGACACCTGACATTCCCCCTCTGGCCTCCACATGTATGCACATTGGCATGTACACTTGTACGTACTCATGCACACACCACATAAACACCGCAGACATACGCATACCACAGATTTTTTTAAGTTGTGTTTTGGGCTCACAGAAATTCCCTAATTTCATACATGCATGGACACCTCTATCACTGACACCCCTCACCAGAGTTCCTCATCAGCAGTGAACCTACATGCCACACTACCGTCTCCTTGGGTCCACAATATGCGTGAGGGCTCACTCCTGGTGTCGTGTGCTCTGTGGGTGTGCACTAAAGTGAAATGACACGTGTCCGACGTTGAGGTGCCCAGAATGGTTTTGGTGCCCTCCAGTGCTTCTGCACTACACCTGCTCCTTCCTCCTCCCAATGCCCAGCAACCCTGATCCTTTTCTCTCTCTGAACTGTTTTGTCCTTCCAGAATGTCATAGAGTTAGAATCAAACAGTATGTAGCCTTTTCAAATTAGATTCGTTCACTCAATAATATGCTTTTACGATTCCTTCGTGAAAGCTGGAGAGATGGTTCAGCAGTTAAGAACATTGGCTGCTCTTGCAGAAGACCCTGGTTAAATTCCGAGCACCCACATGGCAGTTAATAACTCTGTAACTCCAGTTCCAGGGAATCCAGCACCCTCTTCTGACCTCTGAAGGCACTGCACTACACAGGTGCACTTACACATGCAGGCAATACACTCATACACATGAAATTAAAATAATAAATAAAATATTTTACAGAGGTTCCTTCATGTCTTTTCATGATTTGATAGTCCACTTCTTTTTAGTGCTGAATAATTTTCCATTGTCCGAGTATACTACAGTTTGTTTCACCATTTGCTTACTGGCATTTTGTTGTTGTTGTTTGGCAGGGAGGGAGGAGTCAAGGTGGGGGTCTCATGTATCCCAGGCTGGCCTCCAACTTACCCTGTTGGAGTTACTCCATCGATTGAGTTTGGGGATTATAGGTGTGCACCATCATATGTGGTGCTGGGAATTGAACCCAAGGCTTCACGCACACCAGGCAAGTACACTACCAACACACATCTTCCAAGCTCATCTCCAGTCCTCCTTTCTCTCTCTACCCACCCACCCCCCTTTTTTTCCAGTGTTTTGAGGCAGGGTCTTGCTGTGTAGCCTTAGCATGTGGACCAGGTTGGACTTAAACTTGCTACAATCCTCCTGCCTCTGTTTCCCAAGTGCTGTGATTACCTGTGCACCACAGTCAGCTTCCCTTTTCCCTCCTAAAGGACAATGCGGACTACTATCCACAGGCCTCTTGGGGTAAGTCTATTGCGCAGCTCTCCGCGCAGGGACTCCCTAAGCCACATTCACCCTTCCATCCCCCCCACTCGCCGTTCTATTCTCCTAGTTTGAGCCCTGCGCCACCCCTAGTCTTGGGGCCCCAGACACCTGGGGAACCAATACTGCTTCCTGACCCTTCGCACGCAGAGCAACCCAGTCCCTTTCTTGGGCTCCAGGAGCACCACTTCTGGTCCTGGCCCCGCCCTCCCCTCGCTCTGCTTCCCTGGGCCTGCACCACCGGCTAACTCTCCTAGCCTGCACTACTATCCTCAGGCCTCTTGGGGTAAGTCTATAGCGCAGCTCTCTGCGCAGGGACTCCATAAGCCACATTCGCCCTTCCATCCCCCCCCCCCCCGCCGTTCTATACTCCTAGTTTGGGCCCTGCGCCATTCCTAGTCTCGGGGCCCCAGACACCTGGGGAACCAATACTGCTTCCTGACCCTTCCCACCCAGAGAAACTCAGTCCCTTTCTTGGGCACCAGGAGCACCACTTCTGGTCCTGGCCCTGCCCTCATCTCCCTCTACTTCCCTGGTCCT
>NW_008360316.1:246007-246467 GCF_000622305.1 Nannospalax galili | reverse complement strand
CCCTCAGACCGCTCTTGGGGTAAGTCTACCCCGCAGCCCTCTGTGCCTTGACTCCCCCAGCCACGCTCACCCTTCCAACTCCCACGCCGTTCTCTACTCCAAGCTTGGGCCCTGTGCCATTCCTAGTCTTGGGGCACCAGACACCTGGGGAACCAATACTGTTTCCTGCTTCTCACCCAGAGGAACTCATTCCCTTTCTTGGGTTCCAGGAGCACTGCTTCTGGTCCTGGCCCTCCCCTCATCTCCCTCTACTTCCCTGGTCCTCCAACACCCGCCAGCCTCTTTCTGGGGCTGACAGCCTCTTTCTGGGGCTCCGAGGCTTACCTTTACTCTCCCTGATCCTTTGCATCCAGTACAACCCAGCTACTCAATCCACTCCCTGGGAAATCTTGGGGCTTCTTCCCTCCCCATCTGCCTTTGCATCCCTGCGTGGTGCGGCCACAGCCAGGGTCTCAGGTCA
>NW_008360316.1:224484-240481 GCF_000622305.1 Nannospalax galili | reverse complement strand
TTTAATTTTTAATTTATGTCTTATAGGGTTTATACTGAGTACAATATTGTATAACTGTAATAATTCAACTGTAAACCTAAAAATTACAGCCAAATTTGAAAGAGATGCATCCTACCTCAGGAAAACGTTATGTCAACTTAAAAAAGGACAATGCGGTTGCTTCCAAGTTTCTGCAGGGAGGGAGAAAGCTAAAGTAAGCATCAGTGTGCAAGCTTCTGTGATTTAGAGGTTTTCAGTCTGTTTGCCAAACTCCTGGAAGTGTGACTACTGGATCGGGGTCCTGCCCTGCTGCGCTTTATAAAAAAAAAAAAAAAAAAGGACAATGCGGTTGCTTCCAAGTTTCTGCAGGGAGGGAGAAAGCTAAAGTAAGCATCAGTGTGCAAGCTTCTGTGATTTAGAGGTTTTCAGTCTGTTTGCCAAACTCCTGGAAGTGTGACTACTGGATCGGGGTCCTGCCCTGCTGCGCTTTACCTAGTGCCATTTCTCCTGTTGGCATCTCTGGGGCGAGGCTGAGAGGAGCCACCCTCCTGCCACTTGGGGTAGAAGCAATCCATGCTAACAAAGGAGAAGTGAGAAGACCATAGGAGTCCTGGTCTGCTGCACACAACTCGCATTAGTGCATGAGAAAGATGCCCTTTCCCTTCTATGATCTGGCTTCTGTTTCAGCCAACCTTAGTCCTAACTGGTATGGAAACCTCTATGTGGCAGGAATAGCACCTTGTGGGCAACAGGCTTGGTTCCCACATATTGTCAGCTTAGGACGACTGTGAAGGGCACCTTAATAAAAATAAAAATTGACTTAAATTCCATCTAAATCTTAAACCTTTTTTCTTTTCCTTAAAATAGCTATCCCTCTCCAAGTAAATCTCAGTGAAGAGGATGTACTGTGTGGCTGCTGGTAGAGGGAAGAAAAGAGTGAGACCCCTTCCTTCCCTTAATCGCCCAGCTGGGAATGAGAGAACACCATCTGCATTTTGGTACCTGCTGGGCAAGAGATGTGCATTCTGAGCAGTGAGAGGATCCATTTGCTTTTATGAGAAGGTTTATCCCTTCCTGTGAAAGTCCTATTATAAAAACAATTAGTCTCCTTGAAGGATTCTGTTCTACAAAAGAACTGATTCTCTACACAGCTGCTTAGCCAAACAGCCTGAGTACCAAGGGAGGGTGATCTTAACACTTCTGCAGAATTTGCTTTGGGAACCTCAGCCAGCTTGGCCAAGAAAGGAGCCAGCCCTGCATCTCAGAGACCAAAGTTCTCAACCACCATGCTGCATCCCACTCCCCAGCTGGGCTTGAGGCAGGAGCCCCTGACAGGACAAGACCGATCAGTGAGACTCTGAGGTCAAGAGGACACAGTGCTCAAGTACAAGGAGAAAGTGAGGGCTCAAGGCCAACTGGCTCTTATTGGAGAGCAATTCTCTAAGAGCCCTCAAGACTTCCTGACATGTTTAGTGACTCTTGATTGCAGGGAGCCTTTAAAGCATCTTTAGTATTACTGAGATAAGCAATTTGATTGAGCAGCTTCAATTTGTGAAATATAGGCAGGTGGTTGGGGGAGAGGCTTAGTTGAAGAGCAAGTGCTTAGCACATATAAGGCCCTAGGTCTGTTCCCTAGTACCAGAAATAAATGTAAAAATTAAATTAGGGGCTGAAGAGGTATGTCAGTGGTTAAGAGTACTTGCTGCTCTTAAAGAGGACTTAGGTTCTGTTCCCAGGACCCACATGGCAGCTCACAGCCTGTAACTCCAGTTCCAGAGGATCCAGTGCCCTTTTCTGGCCTCCAAAGGTACCAGACACATGGGAGCACATACTCATGCATAGACACACATTTGCACATAATTTAAAAATAAATGTTTTTTAAATAAAATAATGAGAGACATAAAGCAAACTGTTTTTCTAATATAACTATATGTTTTAATTTAGTATTACTAAGATAGTCCAATTTTAGTTACTAAGCTTTAGTCTTGTCCTGTTTTTGGTTTTGGTTTTGGGTTTGTTGCTTTTGTTTTTTGACAGGGTCGCCCCAGCTCACCTGGAACTCACTATGCAGACCAGGCTGGCCTCAATCTCAAAGAGGTCCACCTGCCTCTGCCTCCTGAGTGCTGAGATTAAAGGCATGCACCACCATGCCTGGACTCTTGCCCATTTTTTTTAACTCTTCCTCACACACATGCTGGTCTCCTGGACTGAAGGGCTTGGAGTCAGTGATGTACACACACATACTGAAGGCTCTACTAAACCCTCAACTTGGGGTAGCAAGTAAGCATGCTAGCTACTAGGGAAATATTTTTAGGGGTATCTCTTACACTGGTGAGGAAGAGCTAGCTCACCATGGGTGGTGTGTGGTTTGAATAAAATTGTCCCCCATAGACTCTGAGTATTTGAACATGTGGCCCCAGTTGGTAGTGCTGTTTGTAGAGATTTAGGAGTGTGACCTTGCTGGAGGAAGTATGTGACTGGGTGCCTGTGAGAGTTTGAGAGTTCATAACCTTGCCCTACTGTTGCCTTTTCATGGAATCTTGCTTCTAATGCAGGCAATTGTAACAGACTAAACTGTACAAGAAGTCTACCTTTTTCAGGAGTGAGACCACCCCAGACCACACCATGGACAAGAAAGTAAATATGAGGTAACCAAGAACAAGCACATCTTGGTAGCTGTGGTTGGAGTCAGCTCCATGGTGACACTACAACCCACATAAATATGAGAACAAAGACAGCACAGTTTGATCAGCCCTCTGCAACACCCTGCAAGGTTGAAGACCAGTGAGTCAACAGCTGGCAGTCAAGGTCAGCAGCTAACAAAGCAGAAATCAGACATGAACAGAAGGGGGCTTCAGCAGCCCCTAACAAGGTAGGCAGCGAGTGAACAGATCTTGGCCATCTTCCTGGCTGGGCCAGAGCTTGCAGAGTGCCGTTTTCTGATTGGCTCAATCTGTGACATGCACAGAGAACCAACTAATTTCATAATGCTGAATTCTGCTCCCAGAAATGTTTGTGTTCCTTGTTTTCTTAAGCATTGGTGTTTGACCTAGGACTCGGGATGTGCCCCTCTACATAGCCATTCCCTTATGAACATAAATGCCTCTCCAGTAACTCCCACGCGTGCTTTGTACAGAGACCCCTTGTTAGATTATCTCCAGTGCACGCCCCACTTGCCTTCACGGTGAAGCACTGGTTGTGTTTTGCTGATTCTGGTGGTTTCATGTTCCAACCACAGAGGATCTCAAGCTACACAGTGACATCACTCCACACAGAGCTGGGAAGAGGTGGGCACAACCAGCTCTTGCAGGCGAACAGCAGATGCACATCGTACGGAGAAAATGGAGGGATGTGGCTCCCTTTCCTATCCCCTTTGTTGGGCCTGCTCTTCTGGCATGGAGCAAGAAGCACAAGAGGACCAAAGACGTTTCCACACTGAGCAATTATGCGGTGGTGAGACAAAGTCACTCCCCCACGTTTATTGGTCATTATCACCAATCTAACATGTGGTCCTGATGCTCTGCTAGCAGCTGTCCCAACCACTGACAGTGACTGTGTGGAATGGCTGCCCCATGTTGATGACTTTGTACTGTCAGGTAAGCCTTTTTGTCCCACTCTGCAACCTAGCAAGTAATGATGGGGGCAAGAGGGTAGTCAGGGCTTGAAATACCTCCCCACTCCCTGCTTCCATCCCCAGTCCTCTACCCTCACCTCATCCCTCCATTTCCCACACCACAAACTGCCATTTCCTTGAAATCCCTATTGACAGCAAAGACAACGGAGTAACCTGGTGGGGAAACTTTAGGGAGGCTATTGGTTTCCCTTCCTGACTGATAGGCTCTCCTGTTTGGTGCTTTTGCCCTTTTCTCCTCCTTTGCCTACTGGCCCCGGGCAATCAGGGAGTGTCTGGGCCTGTATAAACTTTGTGTGCAGCCTCTCCAGCATCTTTGCTGGGCTGTTCGTAGGAGGAAGATCACTTTTGCCTCCTGTCCAGAGAACAACCATCCTACCCCCAAGACCCACTGCTCCCAGTCTCTCACTCCCATTGGCAGCCTGCTCTGTATATACTTGTTCTTTGGAGGCCTGCTCTTAGTTGGCATCCTACCACCTCCAAGAATTTAAAACTATAGCACCTATCAACAAACTGTCTCCACTGGCATCCTGCCACTATGGAGAGTTCCGAGCTTCTATGTTTCCATTTAAGTTGTCACTCCTGCATGAATAAAGTCCTTTGTGGTTGTTCAGACTTCACAGTCTGTCCATCTCACCCTTCCAGGTAGCAAAATAAGGACTCCCAATGGTGTGTCGTTACACCCATAGATTAAAGTATCTCTCAGCTCTCACCAGATAAATTTCCTTTTGCAACAGATGGTGATTAACACACATACACACATACACACACACACACACACACACACACACACACACACACACACACACATACAAAGAGTGCTTATCCCTAAACAGGACACATAATATCAAACTTCTGCCTCCTGAGGCTCAAGGATCATTGTAGAAAGGGGGGGCAGAAAGATTGTAAGAGCCAGAGGTAGTGGATGACCACAAGGAAACAGTTTTCTAGACATCTGGAGAGTTACTCATATGAACACATAGCAATGGTGACATCATGCACATGTCCCATGGAAGCTCAAACCAGACAAAATCTCAGCATACACATGGATAAGTGGGTGAGAAACACCAACTCTACCTGAGGAACTACTGGCAACTGATGGCTGCTAGGAGGGGAAGAGTAAGTCTTTTTCAAGGCGGTGACTCTCGGTAGGTTAACCGGGCTCCATGGATGAACTGACACTGAAGGACATTTGAGGAAACAAATTAGATTCTATAGGCCATATATATAATAAAGTACATTAATTTGGGCAGGGAGTCAAAATAAATCCTTTCTCTTTTATTCCTACCAGGTGTTTCCTCACTGTGATGTGGGAAGTAACTAATAGACACACTAAGAATCAGATCATGAGATGACTAGGAAGCCAGCAGACTGGCCTCTCTGCTTTTTTAACTTGATGTATATGGGGGGGGGTGCTGGGAATCAAATCTGGGTCCTCTGCAAGAGCAACAAGTACTTTTAACCACTAAGCCATCTCTCCAACCCCTCCACCTTATTTTTTGAAACAGGGTCTCTCACTGAACTTGGAATGCACTGATTGACTAGGCTGCCTGGCCAGTGAGTTCCAGGGATCTACCTGTACCTTTTCTCCACTTCCCACCTTAGTACCTGGGCTTATAGACACATCCCACTATGCCAGAATTTTTGTCTTGATTGTTAATTGACGTGGATAGGCCCAGCAGACTGTGAGTGGCACCGCTCCCTAAGCAGGAGATCCTGAACTGTCTAAGAGAGGAGAGATTAAGCAAACAGCAGGTCTGCATGCACTCATTTCTCTCTGCTCTTGAGTGGGGCAATGATATGATCAGCTGCTTTGAGACACTGTGAAGTCTCTTCTATGATGAACTGCGCCCTGGAACTGAAAGGTGAAATAAACTCCTTTCTCCCCTAAGTTGTTTTTGTCAGGGTATTTTATCACAGCAACAGAAATGAAATTAGAGAAGGATCCAAAGCAAACTCAGGTCCTCATTGTTTTACCTGTTGAGCCAGCTCCCCAGGCTCCGAGACTGGCCTCTCTTTGATAGCCATTTGATAAAGGAGAGAATGAAGGCAGGGGACCAGTTACAGTCAGTCATCATTAATAGCTCTTTGTATTAGTTAGCTTTGCATTATTTTAACAAAATACTTGACACGAACAACTTAAGGGAGGAAAGATTTCTTTTGGCTCATAGTTTCAAAAGGTTCAGTCCACAGCCCCATGATGCACCTGGGCAGGCTATCACAGTGGTGAGAGCATGTGGAAGAGAAGATTGATAGCAAGGAAGGGATGAGGAGCCAAGTATAACCTTCAAAGGCACACCAATGGCCTACTTCCTTCAACTAGGTCCTACCTCCTAACGTTTCCAGAACCTCTCAAAACAGCACCACCACCTAGGCAGCTAGTATTCATCACAAAAGCCCGTGGGGGACATTGCATACGCAAACCACAACACTTTACTTCACATGTAGCTGTCACTGTAATCTACTGTGTTCTCTAAGAACAAAGGGTGCATATTTTTTACTATTGTAATTGCTTGTTGTAGGAATTAAAGAACAAAGCAAGTTGCTTGCCAAGCACTCCAGTGTATGAGTTGACAGGAGTAAGTGGAGTGGGGCTGATACGCCACAGCCCTAACAGGTGGCTTACAAGACTGTCTTTGCCTAGTCTTTGCCTTTTCCCAATTGGAAGAAGGTAAAAGAGAGAAGCCAAAACAATTTTCAAATTTACAAAAGAGCCCAGAAGGACTTGAGAGATAATTTAGCAGTTACAAGCACTGGCTACTCTTGCAGAGGACCTGGGTTCAGTTTCCAGCACCCTTTCCCCTACATGGTGGCTAACAACCATCCATAATTCCAGTTCCAGGGGATCCGATGCCTTCTTCTGGCCTCCATTGGCATTGCATGCATGTGGTACAAACACTCATACACATAAATACATAAAATAAAACCAATCAAAATAAATAAATAAATATTAAACTAAAAGAGCCTAGAAGTTGTCCATTCTATATCTGCTCACACCACACTGGCCCAAACTCAGTCGCATGGCCATACATAGTTGCAAGGGAGGCTGGGAAATGTAATTTGGATCGGGAGGCCATGTGCTTAGCTAAAACTCAAGTGGCTCTATTGTTGAAAGGAAGAAATCAAAAATGGATACAGATGATGCTTTATTTTAACTAAGTTCAGTTATAAGTATTTCTTGAGATCGGACATCAGATTTCCTTAAAATGAGCTCATTGTTCCAAGGGTGAAACAGATGACATCTCACAGAAGCACACACTTGAAACTGTTCTCACCTTAATGTTTCATTACTGTTACCAATGATTCCGTGATACACATATTGAAGTGGCCTCTGAATTCAGAGCAAGTGTCAGGAAGACAAAACAGAGTCCAGGTCAGGGTCAGGGGCCTCCAGTCACAGCAGGGAAGAAGGAGCAAACCCCACAACTGCTTGCTTTCAATCTCTGTCAAATTATGATGACACAAAAGAGAAATACTGAGAAAAGGCATCACCTACCACATGAGAAAATTGAGTTCCCAAAATGTAATTGGATTCAGAAATGGTGCCTGTGGGTGTAAGCGAGCTTGTGAGATGCACAACCACTCAGCAGGCATCCTGACTCACCCAGCACTCACTGCTGTCCAGAGCAAAAGGCCATTTACCTGCAGCTTTCAACAAGCAAAAGGAAAAACAAGACATTTGGGCAGGAAATCCAGGCAGAGAAGTGACTGACACCTGGAAAAAATGCTATCACTTTAAATCCTATCCTCCCAGCTACAGGAAGCCACAAGCACACCCAGGAAGGCCTTGGGAAGAGCTGATAAGGTGACTTGGCACAGCAGAATAATGCTATCCTTCCTGATACAAATCAGTGATCCTCAGTGAAGCTGTAAGTCTGCTGGTGTCCAAGTTTTAAGTAAAGATCTAATTTAACAGAGGAAACAATCAAGCCCAATTTAATGTGTGTCTACACCCAAGGGAGCTGGGGCACTAAGTAGTTTCCTCTACTTTCATGGATATTTGTAAGAGTGTTTTGCAAATTATAAATCATTGTGTAGAGGTCACAGAGACAGAGGCATGCATGCCACAAGCATACTAATATGCATGAATACTCCCCAGGAGCACTGAGCACTTTCCTCCAGTTACGGGGCCTCTGTGAGATAGTCTATCATTATGGTACTTCGTAAATACTGAAGCCTAGTGCACATAGAACAAGTGGCCATGCTTTGTTTATTTTTCTGATTGAGAAAGGCAGCACAGCCAGCATCAGACCTCTGCCAACCAGACCTGACCACCAGAGGTCATATGAAAGAGCCACCAGAACCACCAGTGGGAGACAAGGCTCAGAGCAAGGACTGCATCCTGAGAAAGACTAGCACCTTTCAATGTCATTTCAATAAATAAGACTAAAGTAGTCCAAGAAGCTGAGATCTGTTCCTTTTAGTGATCTGACAGGCCAAAGGAAAGGATAGGGTGGCTTTTCCTCCTCTGTCTATGAAGTGCTATGATTCTCCTACAAAACTTAAGTGAACAATTAATAGAACATTTAACATCTTATAGACACCTAGAAGACAAAGGAAAACTGAACAAAAAAAGATAACCAAGTTTGATAACACGTTGACTAATACTGTTTGTTTCCATGTGTCACCAGAGACTCCCTGCCCCCACTGCCCACACTGGGAATAAAGGAAAGATGGGGAAAAGTCTAGAAGAAAAGTAATAAAGCATTTAAAGTGTTCTGTCATTGGACTGTCTTAGACATGATAGAGATATTAAGATGAAAAAAGAACATTGATTCAAAGCATCACCACAAATAGCTTTGTCCAAAAAGTCATTACAGCAAAAACTTCCAGTTAGAAAAAAAGTCAAAAGTAGCCAGTTTACATTCCAGTTATGTCAAACAGCTTACATGCGAGTAAACTCAGGCACAACAAGGCCATCTCACAGAGTTTGCAGCACAACACTTGACCCGGAACTCCCCACATATCAGTGCTGCACACTTTGCTATCAAGGACTTGACAAAGCAGCTGCTCCAGGCCTGACTGAGCCAGCTGTCACTTCACATGGCCTGAGGACACAGGGCCTGATCACCAAACAGAGGCTATGGCTTTGCCACCTTCTCTATGGGATTGCTGAGACTCAGCAGCTCCCCCAGGGTAGCTAGGGCCAGCCTTCAATATTCATGTTTGATCAGCCTAGGACTTGGCAATTGAGAAATTATTTGATACATTGTATTCTGGTTCTGCCTGAGGAAATAACTATCAGAAGGTGAGAGTCGAAATGTAGTATTAGCACCATAGATTTAAATGGTCTTCATCAATCTTGGTGTCAGAAGCTGTATTAGCTACTCTTCTTGTTGTTGTGACAAAATGTCTTACAAAAACAACTGAAGGACTGAAGAGTTTATTTTAACACGCAGTTTGAGAACCCTGTCCATTACGGCAGCAGATGCATGAGGTCACATTGCATTCACTGTCAGAAAGCAGAAAGAGATGGATGCTGGGGCTCAGCCTACTTTCTCCTTTTTATTCATTCTGGAATCCCAGCCCATGTGGATGGTGCCACCCACATTTAGGTAGGTCTTCCATGCTCAGTCAAACCTCTCTGGAAATGTCTTCATAGACACACTCAGAGCTAGGTCTCCATGTTTGCTCTAAATCCAATCATATTGAAGATGAAGACTAATCATCACCAGTGCTTTTACTTCTGTATCATTGCCTTGACACACTCTGATCATTAAGGATCCTGTCCTCTATTTAGGAGTGCTGGTGAGTGCCCTAGATCATCAGATAAGGGATATTCGTAAAACATCTGAACCTCAGAGCCAGAGCAGACATCAAATCCACCTTGCTTTAAGTGTAGCCAAGAAAAACAAATGCATGCCCCTCCCCCCATCCGTGGAGTACACAGCTCCCTCCCAGGTCAATGGAGGACTCCAGGCCTTGGCAGGGATCCCCATGTGGCTTCCTGGTGTCCTCGGTACCCTGTGCTGGCCTCCTCTTTTCCACATGTTTTCCCCAAGTTTGGTCTCTTCCCTAAAATTATGCCACATGCAGCAGGTATAAAATGGTCCTCAGATAAGTTTTCGTCCTGGCTCTTGAAACCTCTGAATGTATTATTTTATATACAAGGCTGATCATGAGCTCACCTTAATACTGGAGTATCTGAACAGTCCTTGAAAGTGTTAGAGGGAGGCAAAAGAGTCAGAGACAGTAATTCAAGATGGAACAAGGGACCATGAGCCAGAAAAGCAAGGACAGTTTGAGGACCCCATGCTGCCTCCAGAAACAAACATCCCAGCATACCTTATTTAGTTCAACAGAACCCATTTCAGACACCACAACTACAAAAGAGAAAGCTGTATGCTTTAAGCCACTAAGTTTGTAATGGCTTGTTACAGAAGAAACAGGAAATTTAGAGGCCACATTCCACAATCTCCTGTGGTAATATCATCTCTGAGCAAGTCCATGCCTCTCACCAACTGCAGGAGGGAGCAGCAGGCCTCTGGGGAGCAGCACTTCCAGGGATGCTCTCTGAAACACAAGCATCATGTTTTACACATTTGGAGGATCCGATGGGCAAAACTGGCATGTGAAGATTTGTATCACATTATGCACCTTAATCTGGCACTTAAACATACAGCCAGGCTGCGTTCCACTTTGCTTTGCTTTACTTCTTCACACTAGGTTGCACTGTGCACCCTGGGCTGGTCACAACCTCACTGCAGTCCTTTTGCCTTAGACTCACAAGTGCTGGAATTACGGGTGTGCACCACTATACCCAACCAAGCTAAGTTTTTATTTCTTTGTTTTGGCTTTCTATTTTTTTGTGTTTTTTTGAAGACAGAGTCTTGGTGTGTTACTCAGGCTGGCCTCTAGCTACTGGGCTCAAGTGTCCTGAGTAGCCAGGACTATGGGCATATACTACTATGACCAGCTCTTGCTATAAGCTCTTAATTTTAAAAATAGATATTTCCTTAAACAATACAATAACTCATTCTCTTCATCTTAACCTGAAGGCCAGCTTAACGAGGAAATATTAGAATATTCCCACATAGATTAGAAACAAAATATCCAGACCATTTGCCAGGCCCTTAGATATATAATACTGCCTTGGGTACTAGTCACTGAGATCAACCAGTGGAGAGAAACTTGATATATTAAAGTTGAAAGGGGGCTGGCCAAGTGGCTCAGCATGTAAAGGCGCCTGCTACTGAGGACCTGATTTCTATCCTTGGGACTCACATGGTCTAAGGAGAGAACTGACTCTCACAGGTTGTCCTCTGATCTCACTCTTGCTAAGGCATGTGAGTGCCTACACACACTATAAAAGAATAAATATGATAAATTTTTTGTTACTAACACAAGATGCACAGAGGAATGCCACATAGTGATGACTGAATTAGAAGTCCTTTATTAATAGCCTGCTGTCAACAAGGAGGCTAAAGCCCAAAAGAACTTTCAACCCCAAGGAGAAGCAGAGCAGGTTTATAAAGCTTTAAAATCATAATTACATCATGCCAGGGGCAAAGCCAATAACCATTGTTACACCAGACCAGGGGCAGGTCAGTTAACAAAGAGGTTTTCAGTTAACAAAAAGTTTCAGTTAGGAAAGCAGTTTCTCAGAATTGCAGAAACAGTGGGCTCCATGGAGATACAGGTATAGCTGGGAGGGAGTACATGCTATCTGGACGTGCTACCTGGCTATGTGTCCCTGAAACTGCCTGAATGAGATGTTCTGCCTGGCTGATTGCAGTGGAAATGGCTGGGCAAAAATACAGGGTAAAGCAAAAGTCAGCTAGAACAAAATGGAGTTAGTTTTGCCATTTCATTTTTAATAAAAAATTTCTAAAGACTTCAAAAAATCAAAAGGGAGAAGATACAGTCTATTTTCAGATTATAAAATTGTTCACATGAACAAACTAACAGATTCAAATGAAAAACTTTAATCAACAGAAAAAAATCAGCAAGGTGGCTGCTTCCAATGTCAATAGCCCTTGGGTATGGCAGTTATTGGTCTTCAAGAAATCAAAGGACTTTTATTGGGTGACCCCACCCCCCGACCCTGCCACAGCAAAAGGTGGAACCCCATTCAAGTGCATTGTCACTTGCAGCTGAAATTGGCTGCTTTATTTATATAATCATTTCTGCAAAAGCCCATATTTTAATGGACAAGTTAACTCTAAAGTATAAAGAGAAAGATAAAGCAAGAATATCCAGGAAAATAAAGAGGGAGAACTGTTCTTACTAAAATATGAACATATAGCTTCTTAAAATCCACATATGTACAGGAAATTACTACACACTAATACGTGTGGAATTTCAAATCAACGATGATGCTAGATTGACTGGGTGGACATCTGAAGGAAAAAAAAGAGTTGGAACCACACACCATACTCTACAAACAACCTTATCAAAAGAAATTCCAAGTGGCTCAAATATTTAAACATAAAAACTAAAGCAGAGTGTGGTCACTTGAGAGGCAGGGCAGGAGAAACAGGAATTTGATGCCAGCCTAGGCTGTATAGGGAAACCCTGTTGGGAAGGAAGGAGTGAGAAAAAGAAAGGAGGACAAGAGAGAGGAAAAACGAAGAGAAAAGAAAGGAAGGAGGTAGACAGCACAGAGTAAAGAAAGCTAAGGAGTCCCAGAAGGCACCCAATGGCAGAGAAGATAAACATGGCTAGTTGTCTGACCTTGGAGTTGGTGAGGGCCCAATGTAATCACAGGGTTCTCAGAAGTAAGAAGAGAGGCTGGGTTTGGTTCCCAGCACCTACATGGCAGCTAACAACTGTCTCTAACACCAGCTCCAAGGAATCTGGCCTCCAGAGGCATTGCACACACATGGTGCACTTACATACATACAGGCAAAAAAACTCACAAATTTTTTAATTTAAATAAATAATAAAACCCACATGTAAACATCACATTTAATGTAACAAACTGGAAAAGTTCAAAAGTTTAAGACAGTTCCCCTTTGCTGGCAAGAACAAAAGCAACAGCTTCCAACTATAAATAATAATGTACTAGAACATAGGCCCTCTATAGACGCCAGTTTAGTAATATCTAGTATAAGTTCTTTCTACCTAGCAACTCAAATTCAAGAAATTTATTCTAGAGGCACATTTAAATAGATGAGAAATCTTGCATTGAAAATGATAAATGAACCAAATATTAAGTGAACTCTGACATTAGATTGTTATGCAATTGTGAAAAAGAAAAGATTTTTCATAGTGAGGGGAAATTCTGATTGTTCCCTCAGAATCACAGAACTGGGGCTTCAGGGTCTTTGTAATATGTATGTTTCCACATTTTTTACTTTACAATGTTATAAACATAATGTAGTTTCTGAAATTAAAAATATGAATTGAAGAGTGTGCCTATTCAGGGCTGGGGAGATAACTCCTAGGCAAAGTGTTTGCCTTACAAGCAGAAGGACCTGATTTGAGGCCCAGAACCCAGGTAAAAGAACCTAGATGTGATGGTGTGTGCTTGTGGGGAGGCAGAGACCAGCAAATACCTAGAACCCACTGACCAGACAGACCAGCCTAGTTGGCAAGTATCATTGAGAAACTCTGACTGAAGAAAAATTTAGAAGGTAACCAGCACCTAGGAATGACACCCCAAATTGCCCTAGCCGCCAGATGCACACACATACACATGCACCTGTGCAGGCACACACACGCACACACACACACATGCACACTGTATTAGTTACTTTTCTGTTGCTGTGTCTACAAGCAACTTAAGGAAGAAAAGAAATTATTTTGGCTTATGGTTCCAGAGAATTAAGACTCCATTGTGGCAGAGAGGCATGGCAGCAAGCAGCAGGCACAGAGACAAGGGCTAGAAGTGGAGAGCTCACCTCTTCTATTGCAAACATGAAGAAGAGAGAATAAACTGGAAGTGGGGTGAGGCTGGGCTTTGACCTCTCAAAGCCTACCCCCAGTGGCAAGTTTCCTCCTGCAAGGCCACACTTCCTAAAGGTTCCATGACCTCCCCAAACAGTGCTGCCAACTGGGAACAAAGTATTAAAATACATGAGCCTATGAGGAGCATTCTCATTCAAACCACCACCACCAACAACACACACAGACACAGAGTATTAAAATACATGAGCCTATGAGGAGCATTCTCATTCAAACCACCACCAACAACAACACACACAGACACACACACGTATTAAAATACATGAGCCTATGAGGAGCATTCTCATTCAAACCACCACCACCAACAACACACACAGACACAGACACACACACACACACACACACACAACGGTACCCAGAAACAGAATGTACATTTAGAATTTTATTGTAGTTGAGTCCTCTAAAACTCAGGATACCTCCCTACCTCATAGATCACCTAAATCCATTCTTTGATTGACTCACAATCTTCTGGCAAGTTTTCATGGGTAGTTTTCAGAAAGAGAAAGCTAGCTGCACACCAGGGTCTCTGATTTTAGTCTCATTTCAAAACAGGGACATCTCTCCTGAAAGGACCAATTTGTCCCAAGCACCTACCAGAGGTAGATTTACTGGGAAACGTCTCCCACATGGACCCTTTCCTGGCAGCGTATTCTGTGGCTAAATACTGTGTATTTATTTCCTGTTGCTGTGATGAAATACTCTGACAAAAGCAACCTAAGGAAGAAAAGGTGTATTTGACTTGCAATTCCAGGTTACAGTCCATCATTACAGGGAATTCAAGGTGACAGGAACTTAAAGGAGATAGTCACATGTCACATCACATCCATAGTCAAGAGCAGAAAGCAATTAACTAATGCATACATGCTAGTGTTCAGCTCATTTTCTCTGCTCATATAATCCAGGACGTTCTGCCCAGGAAATGGTGCCACCCACAGTGGGCAGGTCTTCCCATCATAGCATAATCAAGACAGTTCCCAGGTGATTGTAGATTGTGTCAAGTTGATAAAACTAACCATCACAGGTGCTTTGACAAATGTGCAAAAGTAAGATTTTTTAACTACAGTTGCTAATGCTTTGAACTCAGATTTTCCCTTCATTGATTTCCCCTGGTGGGAATGTAGAGCATAGACAGGATTTGGGGATTCCACTAAAAGAGAGTTATGGCAGGGATGGGTTCAAGTGGAGCCTGAGGGATACACTTAAACTTGGGTGTTCTTTTGTATTCTCTTCAATGACAGTTAAGCAATAGCTGGAACTGAGAACAGCTTCCAGGAAGGCCCCATCAGCCTGTGCTGATACATTCAGCTACCAGTGGCACAGGTGGGTCACGTCACCATCTGAAGGTGTTCTTGGGTAGTGGAGCTGAAGCAAGATTTGAAGTGTTTCAAGTCAGAAACTTGCATGTGAGAGAAATCCATATAACCTCAAACATGTGAAAATGTGAGCAGATTTCAGTTCTGTTAAAGAAAAGTAAAACTGAAGGTCACAGTTCATAACACACCCAAAGCCAATGACCAATAACCACATAACCAAAACTTGAGTTGTCCTGACTTCCTAAAACACTCTCCGCTCATAACTATAGAACTGAAGCCTTACCTTCTTGTCCACATGATTCAGTCAAATTAAACCAGTCCACTGGAGATGGAGCAATTTAAAACAGTTCTATTTGCCTTTTTAAATGTTAATGTAAACCAGTCAATCACACACACACACACACACATACACACACACACACACACAATCGGAATGCTTCCTCTGTGCTTTATAAACTATAGTTTAACTACTATAAGGCAAACTTTTTGTCATCTAACTTGAAACCTCCAAGATCAAAGATACAAGAACATCAGGGTACCTTTTCTCAGTTCTATTGTGCTTGGCTTAAGAGGCTGGGGTCCCCAAATCTCAATGGCTACCAAAGTCACCTCAAGCCAGAAACTTTTGGGTTCTTGGCTCTCCAATTTGAAGAATGAAATTCACAGACCATAGAGGGTGAGTTTTAGAAAGGAGTATTTTATTTTGGGATGCTTAGGAGAGAGAAAGAAGGCAGAGGTCTTGCACAGCAGGAGAGGTCCCCAGGAGTGGGATACCATTGAGCCTCACTGCCTTGAAGTTAATAAGGCTTTAGCGGAGGGAGGAAGGGAGAGAAGTAAGCTGGTCAGTTCAGTTCCTATTCCAGGTCTCCCTAGGAATGGGGTACTCCTTTAGGGGAAACAGATAAGGAAAAAATAAAACCCCCTTCCTGACATGCCCAGCCTCTGGCTACAGCAGAACCAGAGACACCTTTGGCTTAAATGCTCCTGGCTCCTCTGGCCTCCGGCAAGGACAAGAGTACTGGCAGGCCTAACAACACTTCCAACTCTTAGTCTTCAAAGAAACTGGTCACTTTCCTTTTGGGGTCTTTTTACCCCAAGCTGCCTAGCCAACTTCTATCTCCTGTTATCATCAAGATCTGCCTTTTTGTATGGCAATATAGTTTTTTTA
>NW_008360316.1:219814-224390 GCF_000622305.1 Nannospalax galili | reverse complement strand
GAACTGGAGTTAAGGATGGTTCGTAGCCGCCATGTGGGTGCTGGGAATCAAACACAGGTCCTCTGCAAGAGCAGTCAGTGCTCTTAACTGCTGAGCTATCTCTCCAGCCCCGACAATATAGTTTTAATTCTTTTAAAAACGTTATCTTTAATTATGTGGGCATGTGCCCATAGTACAGGTACCCACACAGACCAGAAGAGGGTGTCAGAACCCCTGGAGCTGCCTGCCATGGGTACTGGGAATTGAACTTGGGCCTTCTGTGAGAGTAGTATGCACTTTTAACCACTGAGCCATGTCTCTAGCCCCAAAGCTTTATTTTTTTTTCCTAACATGATCGGATTTTATTTTTGATACTTCCTAGAGATGATAAGTCAAAACAGGATGTCTATCCTGTCAAGAATATACTCAGGAATAGGATACACACAGTGGGAAGGTAGTTAAGTTGTAGAGCATTTATAAAGCCTCTGGGTTCAATCCCCAATACTAAAAATACAATAGATAAAAAATAAAGAAACAAAAGATTTATTTAAAGAAATGATAATGAAAACATATACAGAGCCAGCCAGATGGCTCAAAGGGTAAAGGCACCTACCTCTAAACCTGATGACCTGAGTTTGCTCCCTGGGACCCAACTCCCATGACCTCTGACCTCCACACACAAGCCATTGCATGTGTTCCTTTTTCCTACACACACACACACACACACACACACACACACACACAATAAATAAATAAATAATAAAATGTTAAATTTTTAAAATATGAAGTTAAAAACATAAAGGAAAAGCATTAGAAGTGTCTAGATATTTATTGGGTTATTTTCTAGATTTTGTACTATATGTCAGATATTTCCAATTTTTAATTTGTAATGATTTCTCTTCTCATCTTAACTATTCATTTTACCACTTAATTTGCCATGATATCTCTTTCTAAAAACCCTCCCCTGAAAGTATGTACACCTCAGGCCCCACAGAACTTGAGCCCCCACCAAGTGCTTGCTATGACTTAACATTTGAACTATCCATCCTGATCAGAAACAATGGCACAAGGCAGTCTCCTTTCTTATTCTAAGGACTCTAACATCCAGATCAGCCCAGTAACTTGAGCTACAGAAAATGCTGGAAACAAAGCCCCAGATCTCTAAATCCTCATTAACTCTTCTTTAAACTTTTGTCTCTCAGGGCATGGAAAACAAAAATAGTTTTCCCTCCAAAATCTGCTTAAGCCTCAATCTGCTAATCCCCTAGTGCTGTCATTCCCCCAACATGCTTAAACCTCTCTGAACTTCTCATTCCACATCTTAAGGTGGAGAATTAATTACCACATGGAATTCTGTGAGACAGAGCCTGCACTGTACAACACACTGTGTTCTCATCTGAAGGGCTTAGCATTAACCCACTGTGCGCCAGTCAACTGCTCAGGTCCCAGCTGGCAAGCTGTGAAAGGCTTTCCCTACCCACTGACTGACTATGGTGTGCAATCCAAACTGTCCAGGATTTTGCACTGGCCCACTGAAGGTTTTGTTTGAACTATATAACTTGAAATCTTTGAGAAAACCTCTGGTAAGGTCACAGACCTGGGAAGACAGTTCAGTCCATAAAGTGTTTGCTGCACAAACATCAAGACCTGAGTTCAATTTCCAGAACCCATGTAAAAAAGAGGCTGGGTGTGGTGGAGCATGCTTATAATCCCAGCACTGGGGAGACAGTGACAGGCAGATCCCTAGGGCTCAGTGGCCAGCCAGCCTAGCCAGCCTAGCAAGCTCCAAGCCAGTGAGAGATCCTCAGAAAACAAGGTGGACAGCTCCTCCACATGCATGCACACACCCATGCACACACACACATATACAAAACTGATAGGTAAAGTGGGAGATGGATGAATCTGGTTGATCAGGAGAAAGCACCAGGACACAGATAAAACTCCAGTGGAATAGAGTTTATTAGCAAAGGAACACATGGGACAGATTCCCTTCCGAGCAGGGAAAATATCTGCCCTGGGTCGTGAGCTGGGGTCTTTCATAGGGGGAGGCTTCTGGGGGAAGATAATGATTTTTTAAAGTTAGGCTGGGCGGAGGGGGGTGGGGAACACTGGATGGGACAGGACTGTTAAAACCTGCCCTCTTTAGAGATCAAAGGGGAAGCCTGCTGTGTTGGCCAAACAGTGGAGAAAACTCTGCTTCTCTTGACTTCAAAGACCAGGATGTGTTAGGGTCTGAGACTCTGTGGGCTTCCCAGGAAAACAATATGTACAAGCAGGGAGATATAATTCAAGCAAAGTCTTTATTAAGCCAGCTAGCTGGGGTCGACTGTCCTCCCAAGACACGCAGGCCTGGTTAGAGCAATCGACCCTGAAGCAACTTCAGGCAAAGTTTATATACGATTTTCACAGCCGTTGTACCACAGCCCGCGCATTTTCACACAACCAATAGCTTTAAAATACCTAACCTATAGATTTAAGCTAATTCATGTGTGTGACCCTCTGGGTGGTACGTGTCAGTTTCCTGATTTCTGTAATCTCTTATTTACACAAGCATTTCTGACCTCTTTCTGTTATCTCTCACATGCCTATGTGACTTATCACAGGTCACGCCCTGGGGCAGCAGCCCACATCCCGTTATCTATCTCCGGGCACTCTTATGTCTCAGTCTAGCCTTGTACCAGATTTGAGTGGCTCTTACCCAGGAAGTTATAAGCAATGAAGTAAACTTAAGTACTATTAAATTCTCTCTCTCTCTTCAATCTTTGATTTCCTCTGTATTTTTCCCTTACATTTCCCCCCTTTTTCTTGATCAAATGTTCCATCATTTTCCTTTCTCCTCATGTCAGGACTTCTGTTTATCCTTTGTCTTCAGGCCTCAGATATGCTGGAAAGGGGTGATGGTGGGCAAGACTCATCTTTTAGCTAGAAGCTACTATGATGGTTAATCTTCATTTTCAACCTTACTGGATTTGGAATCGCCTTGGAGACACACCTCTGGGTATGTCTGTGAATGTGTTTTTGTAGAAGTTTAACTGAGAAGGGAATATCTACCTCGTATCTGGGCAGTGCCACCCCATGGGCTGGGGTCCCAGACTGAATTTTAAAAAAAGAGAGAGAAAGAAAGTGAATCAAGTACCAACATTCATGGATATGTTTCCCAATGCAGTGTGGCCAGTCACCCCATGTTTCTGCCTCCGTGCCTTGACACCATGATAGGCTGTGCTCCCTCTTACACTGTGAACCAAAAGGAGTATTCCCCTCCCTAAGTTGCTTTTATCAGGTATTTTTTCATAGCAACAGGAAAATAACTAATACAGCTGCCAAATCCACAAAAGCTTCTCTGGAATCTAATGAAGCAGGAAACAGCCCCTAGAGCCTGATCATGCATTCAGACTGGATCTGGCAGTGATGTGTGATTTTCATCCTGAAGTTTTGTGTGTGTAGTCACTGTTTGATGCTAGGCAGGGCCATCCATAGAAGTGCATTTATGGAAAGGGGGTGATTGTGCTTGTGTAGCTTCCCTCAGGATGGACCCCTTCCCTGACCTCATGTGATTTTGGGAGTCAAGACACTCCTGCCTTATTATCATCTCAGGGATGGGAGCTCTAACCCAGATTTCTCTCAGAGGACCCCCATTTCTCTCCATCCCTCCTGATCGCTGCATGTGACCTAAGTAAGGCCCTGTGATGGTCAATCTTGGTTGTCAACTTGACTGGATCTGAAATTAACTGAAATGAGAGAGACCTTCTTGATTGGATCATTTGAAGCTGGAAGACCCACCCTAAATGTGGGCATTATCTTCTGATGGCAGCCCATATAAAAGGCCAATAAGCTGAAAAACAGGCAATCTAATAAGCAATGACTGAGAGGAAGAAATATGATTGCAACTCTCTTCCAAGAAAGGGAGAGTGGGACATACTCAGCACTCATTGGTCTATCGCCATTACTACCTGCCACAGAGTAGGACTGGAGTGACTTCCTACCTTGCCTATAAGATACTTGAGGCTAGCCCATCTGGTAGCCCCAAAGTCTTTCATCTGGGAAGAATTTGCTGTCCACTGTTCTTAGTGAGTATGGCTCAGCCAGCCCTGAGGTCACTTCCTGTTTCTTACCCCCATGGGCACATCTGAGTAGTTTTAGAGGACACAACTCATTCAGTCTGCTTCCTGCTGCTGTGATGTTAGGGTGTGGAGTGCTTTTGGGGAATTTAGCTGTTATAGATTGTGGCAGGTCAATATTGGGGTTTGTCAGGACCATTCCCCTGATAACTTCATAGGCTTTCCACACTTTGTGGGTATAGATTAGTTGATAGAGTGCTTACCTCGAATGCACAGTCCTCAGTTCAATCCCTAGCACCTCATCAACCACCAGCTCATCCTCGACTACAAACAGAGTTGGAGGCCATCCTGAGCTACATATAAGACTGTCAAAAAATAAAAATAAAGACTTCTGAGCCAGGCACGGTAGCACACACCTTTAATCCCAGAATTGAGATATAGAAGCAGGTGAGATGGAGGGCTACACAGCGAGTTCCAGGCCAGCTAAAGCTATAGGGAGACCATGTCTCAAAAACAAAACAAAACAAAACAAAACAAAA
>NW_008360316.1:215196-218956 GCF_000622305.1 Nannospalax galili | reverse complement strand
ACCCATACTTTCCTGGTTTTACTTCGGTGAAGTCTATTTCCCAATTCCTCCCTGGAGCCCTCCCTCTCTCCCACGTACCTGCTGGGTGCACCCCCTTGGGGGCTGGTCTTAGCATGGTTCAGCTATTGCATTCCCTCGTGATTTGGTGTGCTGCCTTGCTCTGGTGAGGAAACACCAACTGCGCAGACTGAAAAAGGCTGAGCAACTTTTTCCAGCTTAAATGGGTGGACTTGTGCAGATTAGCAAGCAAGTACTGCCCTAGTGCTTCTGGCAGGATTAATCTATCTTCCTGGTCCCTATTCCAACCTCCCTCCTTAAGCTCCTTCCCTGGGACTCGCTTTCTAATCCATTCAAGGTCCTGAGGGGAATAGTTAGGGTTGGGAGGCAGGGCTGGCAGTTCAGGGATGGGCACCTCGAGAGCTGCAAGTATAATGGAGTCCGAGAGGGCCGCCCTCCTAGCTTCCGCATCAGCAAGGTTGTTGCCAATGGCCTCAGGAGTCTTCTTTGACTGGTTGCCTGGCACATGTATAACTGCCACTGCTTTTGGTTTTTCAACAGCAGCAAGCAACCTTTGGACTTCTTGCAAGTTTTTTAGTTCCTTTCTTCCACAGAACGGAATCCTCTTTCCTGGTAGATGGCGCTGTAGACATGGACAGTGCCAAAGGCATACCTGCTATCTGTGTAGATGTTGGCCCGTCTGCCTTCTGCTCTCTCTAAAGCCTCAGCAAGAGCAATAAGTTCCGCCTTCTGGGCTGAGGTTCCAGGGGGCAGAGCTGCACTCCAGATAACTTCCCCTGTGTGAGTCATCACTGCCGCTCCAGCTCTCCTGACCCTCCCGTGCACAAAGCTGCTCCCATCCGTGTACCAATTTAGTCCAGTTTGGCAGCGGTGTGTCTCTTAGGTCTGCCCGTACCTGGATGATCTCAGAGAGAATGTCTCTACAGTTATGGAGGGGGGCCAACAGGTCTGGGTCCAGAAGGATGGTGGCAGGGTTCAGGGTCACTGGGTCAGAGGTGATTCATGGAGAATCTAGCAGGAGTCCTTGGTAATGGGTTAGTCTAGCATTCGTCATCCACTTTCCTGGAGGGTGCCAGAGAATCCCCTCCATGGTATGTGGGGCTGTCACCCTCAGGTTCTGGCCAAAAGTCAGCTTGTCTGCTTCTCTTACTAGTAGGGCGATGGCTGCTAGGATGCGCAAGCAAGGTGGCCACCCAGAGGCTACTGGGTCTAGCCATTTAGGCAAGTAGGCCACCGGTCTCTTCCATGTGCCCAGCTGCTGGGCCAGGACTCCTTTAGCCACTCCCTTCTTTTCATCTATAAACAAGATGAAGGATTTTTCTGGGTCTGGCAGAGATAGGGCAGGGGCCTGGAGGAGGGCTTCTTTTAGTCTGTTGAAACCCTCTTGTTGTTCCTGACTCCATTTCCATCCCAGCCCTTCCTTAGTAGCCTCGTATAGCGGGTGGGCTATTTCTGCATACCCCGGGATCCAAAGCCTGCAGAACCTGGCTGAGCCAAGAAATTCCCTCACTCCCCGGGGTGAGGAGGGTGTGGGAATAGTCAGGATAGTTTGCTTCATGGCTTGCGTCAGCCACCTGGCTCCATCCGATATCCTGTACCCCAGGTAGACTACTGACTTCTGACAGATGTGGGCTTTCTTAGCGCTGGCTCGATATCCCAACCTGCCTAGGTCTGCCAGCAGGCTCCCTGTGGCTTCTTCGCATTCCTCACAGGTTTCTGCAGCCAGCAACAGGTCAGTCACATACTGTAGCAGCGTCATGCAGGGATGGCTCTTGAGGAAGGGCTCAAGATCCCAGCTTAGGGCTTCATTAAACAGGGTGGGAGAGTTTTGAAGCCCTGTGGCAATCTAGTCCAGGTAAGCTGCCCTGTTCTTCCTCCTCCTGGCTCTTGCCACTCAAAGGCAAACAAGGGCTGACTGACTTCAGAGAGGGGAACACTAAAGAAAGCATCCTTCAGATCCAGGGTAGTATACCACACATGGGACGGTGGCAGGTGACTGAGGAGAGTGTAAGGATTAGGCACCGTAGGGTGAATGTCCTCCACCCTCTCATTAACCTTCCGCAAGTCCTGCACCGGCCAGTAATCTCCACTGCCAGGCTTTTTTACTGGAAGCAGGGGCATATTTCATGCTGATCAACAAGGTTTAAGGATTCCTGCCTCTATTAGTCTGTGGATATGAGGTGCTATCCCTTTCCTAGCCTCTTCTGGCATCAGATATTGCCAAACCCATATGGGTAGGGCCGTGGCTTTGAGTTGAACAACAACCGGGGGCAGGTGTTTGGTGAGGCCAATTCCCCCGGTCTCGGCCCACGCGGAAGGGAACCTCTGCAACCAAGAGTCCATTTCTCCCTGGCCCCCTCAGGTGGTGTTCATTGGCCAGGGATAGAGACAGCACATGTACTGGCTGTAGAAGCTGCCCTTCTGAGTCCATGATCTTTATCCCCTCGGGTTCAAAATGAATACGTGCCCCGACCTTGGTGAGTAGGTCTCTGCCCAGTAACGGTGTGGGGCTCTTGGGCATGACTAGGAAGGAGTGAGAAACCTGATGTCTCCCCAGGTCCACTTTTCTGCTGGTGGTCCAGGCACATCTCTTGGACCCTGTTGCTCCCTGGACTATGCTTGTGCGTCCTGGGTTCAGGGGGCCGTGAGCTTGGTTGAGAACTGAATATTGTGCCCCAGTATCTACCATGAACACAATGGGAATTCCCTCCATGCACAGAGTTACCCAAGACTCGGGAAGGGGTGCCAAGTCCCATCCCCGTCAATTTTCCTCTCCTAGGTGCAGGGTCTTAACAGGGTTTTTTCCTCTTTCTTGTTTTCTTTTCAGTGGATATTCTTTCTTCCAATGTCCATATCCTTTGCACAGGGCACATTGATCTCATCTTAGTTGAGTTTGGCGGGGTCCCGCCCTTCGAGGTGACTCAGGATTCTCTTTCACCCCAGCCAAGAATATCCTGGCCATCTTCTCCCTATGTTTCTTATTCTCCCTACTCTGGAACCTTCTGTCCTCTTTCCTATATTTGTCCTGCATCTCCCATTCTTCCTTCCTTAGCCTCTCCTCCCTGTCTTCCAGAGTTTCCCTAGCATTGAAGACCTTCACTGCTTGCTGCGACATTTCCCTGATAGAGATTTCTCCCATATCATCCCGTTTATGGAGTTTCTTCCTGATGTCGGGGGCTGCCTGATTGATAAATGAGAGGACCACAGCTGATCTATGTTCCTCTGCCTCTGGGTTTATAGGGGTGTACTGCCTGTAAGCATCAAACAGCCTCTCCAGATATGCAGCTGGGCTTTCAGTTTCCCCCTGAACAATAGTTTTTACCTTAGCCAGGTTAGTGCGCCATCTGGCGGCTGCCTGGAGACCAGTCATTAGAGTCTGGTGGTAGACCCGGAGACACTCCCTGCCTTCTGTAGTCCCAAAATCCCAATTCGGGCGTGTAAGCAGGAACGCCTCGTCGACGGAGGGCTGGAGAGTGGTGGGCCTTCCATTTTCTCCAAGGACATTCTTCCTGGCCTCACTGAGGATGCGCTCTCACTCTTCCGTTGTGAAGAGGGTGCGGAGCAACTACTGGCAATCGTCCCACGTGAGACAATGGGTGAACATAATGGACTCTACCAAACCTATAAGACACTTAGGGTCCTCCAAAAAGGGAGGGTTCTGAGTCCTCCAATTATAGAGATCACTGGAGGAAAAGGGCCAATACTGATATTGTTGAACTCCATCTGGGCCGCTCGCCCCGAT
>NW_008360316.1:210889-214493 GCF_000622305.1 Nannospalax galili | reverse complement strand
CCACTCCAAATAAGATGACCAGTGTGTGTGCTTGTGAACAGGTGCCTGTTGCACAGTTTTTTCTTCTGTGGGGGACGCGAATTTATCTGAGTTTTCTCTTCCGTGGGGGACGTGAATTTATCTGGGATTCGTGGCTGTGACCCCCTTATCCTGTCACGGGAGTCTTTCAGCAGTGGGCACCATAATGGCTCTTAACTGCCCGACCTGTGCCCGTGGGGAGTTTTAGTGGCAGAAAGGAGGGTAGGAGAGCCTTAAACTAGAGAGCGCAGAAAGAAATATAAATACAACCCACAACATAACAATTAATAACGACACTAAGCATACACACCACATCTGATAGTACTCGCTCAGACAGGTCCTTCTTTCACTCTGGTGTGCACCACACTCACCACTTTCACTTTCACCTTTGGGATCCTCGATACTTCTGGTAATTCTGCTGAAAGGCGTCCACATGGACTGCCGTAGGGTGGTGAGCTCAACCTCCTCTACCTCGGGCGCCAGGTCTCTGCAATCGGGCTTGCCTTCCTAAGGCTGAGTCACTCGGACCCTAGGGCCAGGGTTGGCTACCTGAACTTCACCCAGGGTCGCTAACCTGGGGGCTGGGACTTCCAACCCGGACTTCCTCACTCGGGATCACTAACCCGAGACCAGACACGAGATGGCGACTCTCACTTTATACTGGATTTATACAGACATGAGGGAGCGACCCCCGAATTACACTGCCCCGTCCAGACAAAGGGACTCTGCCTCCATTCATCCTTTGTTACCCCAGAAGCCCCCAGAATCCTGGATGAGCCCCTAAATGTTAGGGTCCGAGACTCCATGGGCTTCCCAGGAAAACAATATGTACAAGCACGGAGATGAAATTCAAGCAAAGTCTTTATTAAGCCAGCTAGCTGGGGTCGACCGTCCTCCCAAGATATGTAGGCCTGGTTAGAGCAATCGACCCTGAAGCAACTTCAGGCAAAGTTTATATACGATTTTCACAGCCGTTGTACCACAGCCCGTGCATTTTCACACAACCAATAGCTTTAAAATACCTAACCTATAGATTTAAGCTAATTCATGTGTGTCACCCTCTGGGTGGTACGTGTCAGTTTCCTGATTTCTGTAATCTCTTATTTACACAAGCATTTCTTTCTGTTATCTCTCACATGCCTACGTGACTTATCACGGGTCACGCCCTGGGGTGGCAGCCCACATCCCGTTATCTATCTCTGGGCGCCCTTATGTCTCAGTCTAGCCTTGTACCAGAGTTGAGTGGCTCTTACCCAGGAAGTTATAAGCAATGAAGTAATTAAACTTAAGTACTATTAAATTCTCTCTCTCTCTTCAATCTTTGATTTCCTCTGTATTTCTCCCTTACAGGTGCTTATCAACTCAATTCCCTTTTCTCAGGGGGCTTGCTTGCGAGGCCAAGGCCGTGAGGCCCTGAACCTCAACAAAAACCAAAAACATAATAATAGTAATAGCATCTGTTGTAGTAGTTGTTACAGTTTTCTGGGCATTTGGAGTAAACATCTTCTACTCTATCTTTGGCAAATGCATGGTTCCTTTTTCCCTTCCACAGAGAAGCTGCTGTAGGCTGTGAGCAGCTGCTTCTGAGGGATGCAAAGCAGCTCACACAAGGCTCTCTCTGTGCTGCTCCCAGGTGATGATTGGACCCTGGGATTTCACCCCAGGAAGAATGCTTTTCCAGGTAATGGGGCTGTCTCTGCTCTGAACTCCACATCAACTGCACTGCACTCTGCAGCAATTTCTATCCACCCCTTCCCTCCTCCCTGTTCTCCTTTTCTTGGTATCAGAGCAGCACCACAATTCAAAGACCCTCTGTGCACCCTCCTCTTCCTTATTCCTCACAGGTGTCTTGTCCACCAGGAACCTCTGAACATCTAACGTCACCCTAAGGCCTGCTTTTCAAAGACTCATGCTGACACACCACTCTACAATATTTGAATTATGTGAGCAAAACGGGAGAGAAGAATGAGAGCTACTGTTTCTGCAATGAAAAAATGAGATTCATGTGGCATCTGCTCTCAGGTACAAGGAGGCTTTTTAAAAAATATTTTATTTATTATTTTTTATTTCATGTGTATGAGTGTATTGCCCGCATATATGTGAGTACACCCATGTTGTGCAATGCCTTGGAGGTCAGAAGAGGGCTTTGGATTCCCCTGGAACTGGAGTTAAGGATGGTTCATAGCCACCATTTGGGTGCTGGGAATCGAACCTGGGTCCTCTGCAAGAGCAGTTAGTGCTCTCAACCACTGAGCCATCTCTCCAGCCCCAACAAGGAGCTTTTTTTAAAAAAAAACAAGGTCCCCCTTTAGTCCCAACTGACCTGGAACTTGGTATGTACACCAGGCTGGCCTCCATCTCACAGAGATCATCTGTGCCTGCCTCCGGATTGAAGGTATGTGCCACCACACTCACCTAAGAAAGATTATTATGATCTTGTATCTTTTCTTCACCCCAACCCCCTCACACAAGAAATCTACAGAGGCCTTGTCCTCATGGATAATCTCACTCTTCTCTGAGGATTCTTAGCCATGGTCCAGACTGAGCCTGATTCTTCTTGAAGGAGAGAGGAGGTTCAGTCTTTCTACTGTGGTTTCAAATATGGCAGCAAAAGTAGCATCAGAAAGTAGCTATAGGGGCTAGAGAGATGACTCAGCAGTTAAGAGCACTGGTTTCTCTTGCAGAGGACCCAGGTTTTGTTCCCAGCATCCACGTGGCAGCTGACAACCATCTATAACTCCAGTTCCAGGGATCCGATACCCTCCTCTGACCTCTGTGGGTACTTACATACATGCAAGCAATACCTTCATTCACATAGGATAAAAATAATAAATAATATGCCAAGAACACCACCTTTCTCACCATTTTGTGGGGCTGTTGGGAGGTCACAGGATCTGTATTTGAGTGTGGACTTTATGGTGCAGCTGTAAATGTGGGGTGCCCACTCTTCTGTAAATAAACCCCTACCCTATGTTCCATTAAAAAAATAATAATTAGCTCTCCACGCCGGAACTCGCTAAGCCACATTCACCCTTCCATCCCCCTCCCCCATACTCCTAGTTTGGGCCCTGCGCCACTCCTAATTTTGGGGCCCCAGACACCTGGGGAACCAATACTGCTTCCTGATCTTTCTCACCTAGACCAACTCAGTCCCTTTCTTGGGCTCCAGGAGCACCGCTTCTGGTCCTGACCCCGCCCTCACCACTCTCTGCTCCCCTGGGCCTGGACCATCGGCTAACTCTCCTAGCCTGCACTACTATCCTCAGACCTCTTGGGGTAAGTCTATAGCGCAGCCATCCACGGCGCTGGGACTCCCTAAGCCACATTCACCCTTCCATCCCCCTCACCACGCCGTTCTATACTCCTAGTTTGGGCCCTTCGCCCCTCCTAGTCTTGGGGCCCCAGACACCTGGGGAACCAATACTGCTTCCTGATCCTTCTCACCCAGAGCAACTCAGTCCTTTTCTCGGGCTCCAGGAGCACCGCTTCTGGTCCTGGCCCTGCCCTCATCTCCCTCCACTTCCCTGGTCCTGCAACACCTGCCAGCCTCTTTCTGGGGCTGACAGCCTCTTTCTGGGGCTCCGAG
>NW_008360316.1:159725-205126 GCF_000622305.1 Nannospalax galili | reverse complement strand
ACGCAAAGGAAAATAGCTTTAGATACTTAAGTGACAATAGAATTTATTCTCATAATTGTTTTAATAGCTTTTGTATAATCCTCATCGCTATTATGAGATATAAAATGTATTTATCAAATCTGTAATCATTATGCCAAAAAATCTGAATTACTGTAATATTTTGCATATTGTTAAAACTGTAACTTTAATTGTAAAAAAATTTAAATAAAACAAACAAACAAACAAAAATAATAACTAAATATTTTTTTAAAAATAAATAAATAATTTAAAAAATAAATTTTTACATGGCTATAGAAGTCATGACACAGGTAGTAGTGTGGTCACAGGCACCAGAGCAATGGTGGTGGCCACAGTGGCTCTCAGCATAGCAAGGTGCAGGTGCAGCTGTGAGGTAAATGGCCCAAGGTGGTGAACAGTGATAATGACAATGAGGATGTCAAGAAGCCTTTGGTGACCTCAGACCCAGTCATGCACTTCCCAAGGGCCCTCCCCAGGGCACAGTGACAATGGGGAGTTTAAAGCAGGAAATTACTTTAATGTTTCAATCAGAGGACTTAAAATGTGACTCTAGTAAGAAGATGTTTCATTACTTGTTCCCTGTGGCCATGGAGGAAAATGGAAAATGTGAAAACAGCAGACATCAAAAAAGCCAGACGGATCCTTGACCATGGAAAAGAAAACACTCCATCCATCTGTCTCCTTGAGCAAAAGTGAAAAGTGATTTTCTCCAATATTGATGTCCCTCTAGTGGGAAATTCAAGCCAGCAAGTAACTGCTGCCTCTGGTTGCTGCACAGAAGCCAAAATACTCTTTCTTAAACACAAGTATAAACTTTTGAACAGAGCAATGGAGACAGGAAAATAGCAGAAACCAGCACAATTGAAATTATGACCCCTCCTGTGAACCTGAACTATGGTTGTCTCTCACAAGCCTGGAGGTGTTTTCCCCTCCCATGAACCTGGACCTGTGATCCTCAGCTGTGAACATGTATGATATTCCTCTGGTGGTAGGCTGATGGTAGTCTTCCCAATGCAGGGCAGCAGTTTCAGCCTTTGCTCTGAGTGGCTGCACTCCCCACAAACCCTCCTCTGAGGTCCCAGGTTGTGCATGGCAGTGGCTTTGCCTCTATTTTGGGCTAATGCTGGAAATAGGAGAGGTTTCTGTCATTTTCAGATGTTAGTCTTAGGGCAACTGATTCTCAAGAATGGACTTTCTACCTCCCTTGATGGCCAGCTATGGCTTTGACTCCACACTTGGCCCAGGCCTTGATGTTGAACCTTTCCCATTCCCAGGCACTGAGGGATGTTCCATGATTTTTCTATTACTCTTCTACAGCCCCAGTGTGTACCTTCACCTGTGCCCTACAGAAAATGTAAAACACCTAATTCAACTTCTAGAGATTAAAATTACAGTCTGGGAAATTAAGAAATAAAATGTGACAATGAGACTAACTCCATTTTGAGCCCCCACTTCCATTTTTTTTTCTTAAGCCAACTCAGTAGCCAGCTCAGCAGACTAGCTCAAGGTCTGAGCTTAGTTCCAGTAAGTCACCTGCCCCCAGAAGTCTGTTTTCTTTTTAGAAATAGCTGACCATAGGGAGGAATGTCTCCACCTAGACATTGCAGCTGTGTGTTCCTTGCCTACCCAAGGGGAAATAATGTGAACAATATCCTGTTTTTCTTAGTAATATGCTGAAATAACAATAACCAGAAAGCTCCTTACCCTCAAGGTTATATATCTGTTAAGGAAATGACTAACCATTGCTTGTTTTGGCTTCTGTAAACTTGCTTATTGCTGCATTTAAGGGTTAGTCAGTGAGACCCCCACTGTCCTTGCAACTGACTATACCACAGGAATAAAGCAACTTGTAGTTTCTACCTTTAAAAGATCCCCTTCCCAGGGCTGGAGAGATGGCTCAATTGTTAAGAAAACTGGCAATTCTTGCAGAAGACCTGAGTTCGAATCCCAGCACCCACATGGCAGCTAACAACTGTCCGTAACTCCAGTTCCAGGGATTCGACAGCCTCTTCTGTCCTCCATAGGCATTGTCTGACATGGGTGCACTTACCTACATACAGGCAATACACACATACACACAATAATAATAATAATAATAATAAATAAAATGTTTTTTTTTAAAAAAGATCCCCTTCCCTTTGATAGGTAAAAAGTTGGTGGAGAATGAGTGAATGGATGATGAGGCACCAAGGCACAGCTAAAACTTCATCAAAATAGGGTTTATTAGCAAAGGAACACATGGGACAGATTCCCTTCCAGGCAGGGAAAATGTCTGCCTGGGTCTTGAGCTGGGGTCTTTTTAAAAGGGAGGCTTCTGCTTCCTGCAGAAGGTGGAAAGATGTATTTTTTTTTTAAAGTTGGGTTGGAGGGGGAGTGGGAGAGCGGGACTGTTAAAACCTGTCCTCTTTAGAGATCAAAGGGGAAGCCTGCTGTGTTGGCCAAACAGTGGAGAAAAGTCTGCTTCTCTTGACTTCAAAGACCAAGGTGCTTATCAGCTAGGTTCCCTTTTCTCAGGAGCATGAGAAGTCCTTGGGATCCTGTTGGTGAGGGGGCAGGGCTATCTGAACCTTAACACCCCTCACAGCTTCAGTGCAGTCTCTTATCTCGATCTAGAGAGTGTCAGTCAACTGCAGCTTTAATAAATTTGGCTAATTTGACCTAAATCGATAAATCGAATCTGTGATCTCTCTGGTAGTCCCAAACGTCATGACTAAAGGATGAAAGAAAAGAAAGAGAAAAAGAGAGAGAAATAAAGAAAAGAGAAAAAGAAAAATACTTAAAAATAAAAGTCATCAGGTGTGGTGGCACACACCTTTAATCCCAGCACTCAGGAGGCAGAGGCAGGAGGATCTCTGGGAGTTCAAGGCCAGTCTGGTCTCCATAGTGAATCCAGGCCAGCTAGGGCTACAGGGAGGCCCTGTCTCAAAAAGACCAAAAATAAAAATAAAAATAAATAAAAAATAAAAAAGTCATGGCATGGTAAAAACAGTGTTTATGTTTGAACCTCCCACCCTGTCTATTGTAATAGGAATATACAATCAAGGAGGCAAGGATATGGCTTTAAAGAGTGGATGGACATATTAATGATGATAATTCATTGAAGACCCTGACATCTCACGGGCTTAACCAAGTTGAAGCTCATTTCTTGCTTGTGTGAAGTTCCACAGCAATGGTGACAAGGTGGATTTGGGAATGGAGTAGTTCTTGGATGTATTGTTCTTATTGCTAGAAGCAATAAGAAGCAACCTAAAGGACAGATTTATTTGATCTCATAATTTGAAGAGACACAGCTCCTCACTGCAGAGAGGTGTGGTAGCAGGAATGTGTGGCTAGCTGATGGCTCAGAGGAAAGGACAGAAGTAGAGAAAGATGAGTGTTGGTATGCATTGGCCATTCTCCTTTCTCCTCTTTTATTCAGTCTGGAGCCCCAGGCAAGGGGATGGTGTACTCATGTTTAGGGCGGGTATTCCCCTCTCAGTCAAATCTCCCCAGAAATACCCTAACAAACACTCCCAGAGGTATGTCTCCTAGGTGATTCAAAATCCAGTCAAGTTGATAATGCAAATCAAACATCACATGGGTCATATTCTGTCATTCACTCTGCCATCTTTAGCACACAACATTTCCAAGTTTGCTTTGGGTGTCAAATGTGACTCCTGTAGAGAAAGACGGAGAAAGCGTGTTTGCCTCCACACAACTTCTCACATTACACATTAATGAGAACTATCAAGTGGCTGACCTTGGGTACCAGAGAGGCTGAGAAATGTGTTCCTAGATAGGAAAGAGTGTGACATGATGTGTGGGGGACACAGGTCATCTCTACTACATGAGACATTACCACTTTTAGGGTGACAACCATCTTGACTTACCCAGGACCCCTCAGTTTAGGTACTGAAAGTCCATATCCCAGAAAACTCCTCAGTTCAAGATGTTTTCCTTTTCAACAAAAGTGAATTGGTAATTGAACACAGAGCCAGAGAGAACAAAGTTTAAGAGCCACTGCTCCTTCAAAGGACCTGAATTTGATTCTCAGTACCCATATCAGGAAAATCACAATCACCTATAATTCCGGCTCCAGGAAATCAGATGCCCTTTTCTGGCCTCTGCAGATACCTGCACACATGTGGCAAATACTGGAAGATATGAACACACATAAAAATAAATCTTAAAAAAATTAAATAATGTAACAATATAAATAGTGGACAACACTTTCATCTACAATCAAGAGTTTTATGGATGGTACAAAAAGCTGTGTGGGAGATAGGATACAATATTTAACCATTTTTTTAAATGAGCAAGTCACTACACACACACACACACATACACACACACACACACACACACACACACACACACATACAGGTTCTCACTACACAACTGGCCTCAAATTCACTATGCAGCACAGCCTAGCTTTTAACTCCTGATCTCCTACTTCGGCCTTCAGAATGTTGGGAATATAGATGCAAGACTATAAGAATTTATTTAAACATTGTCAGACAGCCACAATCAGCTCAAAGTAAATTGGTAATACAATACAATCAGAACAGTAAACCCTAAACTATTTAGAATCTTCCATAATCAAAAAAAAAACAAGCAAAACTGCCCAATAACACTTAAATAATTTTAAATTACCCTCTAGCATAATAAAATTATCCATATCTGAAATGAGTTCTATTCACCTTCACCAGGTCACCTTCTGGCTAATGTGTTTTTTAAAACAGATCTTGCTTTATTTAGAGAAATACATACATATTTAATAAAAGTAACATCATAATCCTCAAGAATTATAAATTGTTTGAAGTTCTTTAGTATTAAATTTTTAAATCATGATCAATCCTGTTGTCTTATGATACAGCAGTGACACAAATTATAATACATAACACTAATAGATTTATATTATTTCATAGCATCATATAAAAATATAATAATCCATAACAAATACATAGCCCCAACTTTTTAAGTCAAAACTATTTGTGCATTTATTTTATACATCCTATAAATTAATATTAATAAGTTGTATATTTTAACTTCTTTTTCTTTTTTATTGAATTTTTGCCATTTTCATTCAGTATAAATTTGATGATATTTAGATCCCCTCCCCTATCTGAACCTCCCCTTATTGCCCCCCACCCAATTTAATGCACTCTGTTATATATATAATAAGGCCTATAGAGGCTAATTTGTGTCCCCAAATGTCCTTCAGTATGGGTCCATCCACTGGACCCTGGTTAACCTACAAGGAGTCCGGGGCTTGAAAGAGACTCCCCTGCCCCTCCCAGCAACCATTGGTTGCCACAATTTCCTTAGGTGGGGTTGGGGTTTCTTACCCACTTCCTAGTGTCTTTGCTGGGATTTTGTCTGGTTTGGGCTTGCATGACACGTTTTAAGGACCAAGTTTCAGGTACTTGTTTTGCAGCACTTGACTCTGACCCTGTTCTTTGTTAGCTGTAGGTGGGTCCTCACTCTAAAAAGATGGCATCCGGTTGTAGCAACCCGCTTCTCAGCATTGTCGTCTATGAAGCTTTGCCTCACCAGGGCTCATTCTCGCTGGCATTTCCATGGCTCTCAAGTACAAAGTCAACCAGTTTGCTCTGGGTGCACTCCCTTCTCCCGCCCTGTGTAATCTGTTTCAAAGGGCGGCTCCAAGCAAAGAAAGCAAGGAAGGAGACCCAATTCCCACTTTCTCTCCAGGAGGAAACGATGCCTCATTGATGGCTCCCTACACAAGTAGCATTCCTCCCTCCTTCCCATCTGCTTGCCTTCTACATCTTTCCGGTTTCTCCTGGTGCCTCTCACCGGCTGCTGGGAACTGAGCTGTGACTTCTTTGCAACGCGGTGAATTCCTTAGGAAGAACCTTCTTCCTCTTAGGAGTTCCAAAATTGCACTGTGTTGAGTTGAAGTTTGACTTGAAAATGCAAGGAACGAGTCCACAAACTCCAGTCTCGGGACAAAGTTAAGCTCTCTGGGGATGCTGGAATAGCTATCACATTTCCATTTAAACGATGTTGAGGTGTCTTTGAGAATTTTGAGCTCTAGAGGGCTACATAGGCAAATCAATCAATTCTGGCTTGCAGCTTCAGCTGTTGAGAGCCATAAAATTTTCATTCTGTCCCATGCCTTTCAGTTTTCAGAGCACTGACTCCAGTTACATTTCCTGGGCATTAGGGTTCATTTGTTCAGGTCACTGCTGATTTAAAGTAACTGAGTGGGGATGAAGCAGCTTTGCACAACTATGAATCACAGCTGTGAATCCTTAGGGTGCTGAAATAACAGTGCTGTGCGCTAATCCAATCTGTGCTTTTCCTGGAGGCTGTCGTTACTGCAAAATGAGGTGAACTTGGTGGATGAGAAACTCCAAGGAAGCTGCAGTGCCTCAGAGCTAAAAGTGATGCAAACCAGGTCTAGGGCATAATGATGAGTTATGAGAGAAGACAGTCCAGTAGCTCAAGGACTGTACTTTTATAACCACTGTAGACACTACTACAAATACACTGTGTACACATATGTACTGCATACTCATGTATATACATATGCATATGTGATATATGTGCTGTGGCCACTATAAACTTCATATATACTTCACACATACACTAGTATGCTGGATAGCTTTAGCTGTCAACTTGACACACCTGGGTATAGGGACTCTCAACTGAGGGATCTCATCCATTGGACTGGCCTGTGGCCATGTCTGTGGGGCATTTTCTTGATTGTTGGGTGATATGGGAGGGCCCATCCCACTGTGGGCGGTGCCATCCCTGGGCAGGTGGTCCTGGGTTGTATAAGAAACCAGGCTGAGCACAGGCCAGGGGAGCAAGCCAGTAAGCAGTGTTTCTCTATGGTCTGTGCTCCAGGTTCCTGTCCTGAATTCTTGCCTTGACTTCCTTCAACAATAAGCTGAGACCTAGGAGATGTAAAATAAAATAAATTCTTTCTTCCCCAAGTTGTTTTTTTTTAATATCTTTTTTTTTATGTGTATGAGTGCTTTGCCTGCATATATGTAAGTGCACCCATGTCCTGCAATGCCCAAGTTCAGAAGAGTGTGTCGGATCCCCTGGAATGAGAGTTACGGATGGTTGTTAACTGCCATGTGGGTTCTGGGAATTGAACCCAGGTCTTCTGCAAGAGCAGTCGGTGCTCTTAACCACTGAGCCATCTCTCCAGCACCCCTCCAAGTTGGTTTTTGTCAGTGTTTTTATCACAACAATAGAAAGTAACTAGAACAACTATATACATGTTTACAAAATATATACACTGTTATTCTATATTTTATATATACGCATATATGTGTACCATAGCCTCTATGTATACTAATAGATATAGATATATACATAGATAGATATACTAATAGACATAGTGTATGTGTATACAGGTTATAAATAAGCTACCACAGTTTCTCCCCGCCATCCTGTCAACCTCCAACCATGTGGTCTCTTTCAGCACCTCAGGTGTATCATACTGGCCCCCTCGTTAAGTTCATACATAGGCCCTTTTCCTACCCAACTATAAGGAGAAACAAGCTCCTTTGATGTCACCAAATGGTGATGTACATATCTATATCTTACCTCTATACATAGAGATAATGGTTGGTATGCTTATAATAAGGTCTTGTTGGTGTATACCAAATGTGTCTTGCTGTTATGGGTGGAATTGTGTACTCCCAACCCCTAATTCATATGCTGAAGCCATAATTCCCAGCACCTCAGAACATCACTGTATTTGGAGACAGAGCCGTTAAAGAGGTAAAGAAATTAAAGTGAGGTCAAGGGTGGGCTGGTGTCTTTATGAAAAGAGTTTAGGACACGGGTGCACACAGAGATGACCATGATGCAGAGAAAAGATGCTACCTGCAAGTTGAGAAAGTAGCCTTGGAAGAGATCCTGCCAACACCTTGGTCTTAGAGTCCAGCCTCCTGAGGGGGAGGCAACATACCCTGTTTAAGCTACCACCCTGCAGCCATTCAAGCAGACTAAGTTCATAAGGCAATAGCACAGAGAACAGAACTCATTCAAGACCGCCACCTTGCACAGACTGATCTACAATGAGCTCCACTCAGCAGAAAGACACTCAGCCACTCCATCTTGGCCATCTAATCTGCCCAAGCAGATAATCCAGACCCAGTAATCTTCTGTACCTGGCAGCCCACTTCTGTGCTGTGACCAAATACTAAGAGGCGGGAGCTGATAAGGGCTCCTTTAGTCCGCACTGGCTGGCTGGCTGTGTGTGTACGCAAAGCACAAAAGGTTCTAGCTCTCAAAACACTGACTGTAAAGTTGGTGTGGTTTAAGATCTTCAAAAAAATTGATAAAAGCAAAAGATTAAAGTATCCAAGCAAAGATCAGAACTGAATCCTGATCCTGTCCCTGGTTAGCTGTATCATCTTAGCAAAGGCCCCAGTCTCTGAGTCTCTGGGGCCTGCTTTGTCAGGGAGGAGAACCATCTTACAAGGTCACTGTAAGAATGAAATTCAACAGTGAAATGAAATTCAACAGTACATAGTAAGTATGCTTTTTGAAAAAGAAAAAAATTCAGCAGGCTCTTAGTCCAGGCCCATCCCAATACTAAAGAGGCTGAGGCAGGAGAATCATGTGTTTGAGGATAGCCTGAGCCTTTTTGTCTCAAAAATTAAAGTAATTCAACAAATGTAGGCCAACAAGCAATAAAACTCTAGGCACAGGGAGCAAGTCACAAGGGGTGGGGAGCTCAGTTGACTTTTGGTCACTATCACAAAACTGAAATCATTAACTTATAAAAAGAAGAGGTTCCAGAGCTGGAGAAATGTTTCAGTAGTTAAGAGTGCTGGCTACTCCTGCAGAGGATCCAGGTTGGGTTCCCAGCACTCACAAGATAGTTAACAATCATTTGTAACTCCAGTTCCAGAGGATCCAATGCCCTCCTCTGGTCTCAACAGGCATTACATGCATGAGTGCAATTGGATATATGCAAGCAAAACATTCATATACATAAAAATAAATAAATCAGAAAAGGTTTTATGAAGAGAAGAGGTTCCTTTGATTGATGATTTTAAAGGTTACAGCCCATGACTGGGAGTTCCATCACTTTCAGACCTCCAGTAGGGATGCAGACAGCAATGACAGGGAACATTTGGTGGAGCACATTGCTCACCTCATGGCTAGGAAGCAAAAGAGGAAGAGGAAGGGTCCAGGGGCCACTATCCCTTTTGGGGCAAGCCCCAATGACCTATAGACCTATCAGGGGGCCTCAACTCCTAAAGATCCTACCACCTCCTAGTAGAAACACCCTGTGAACAAAGCCTTTAATAAATAGACCTCTGGGTGACATTCATGATAAACTAGGATATTAAAGACAGCAGAAGCTACTGGCAGTGGAGGACCTGTTCTATACCTCTCTGTCATTTCCCCCAAAACTTCCAGCAACCTTAAAGGTAGATCTTTGTTGCTGCCACCTTATGAGCAAGGAGTCAGAGGTGCAGAGAAGTTAGGAAGAAGGAAGCCCCACCTTCATAACCAGTAAGAGAGATCAGTAGCCCAGTCCAGGTCTGACTCCAAAGTTCATGTCCTTAAAAGAAGGGCTTCACCAGCAACACTGCAGCGAGGGCATTGTGTCCACCTCTGTTACACTGGCTAGAGAAGTGCAGCCCAGGAATAGCACTTGAATTGAAGGCTTCCCCTCTTTGGAGCAGTGCCAAGTGACAGCCCCAGCATCTTAGGATGAGGGGATCAAAGGCACTGTGTCTTTCAACAACAAACAAAAAAGGCACAACTGGTCTTTCCTCCAGAAGGGCACCTTTGCTGGGGCCAGCACAAAGGAGAAGCCAGATGCATCTCAGAGACTGGGAGGCCAATAACTGAGGGGTTTGAGTAATCCTGAATACATGGAGAAGACTGACGCTGACTCACTTTGCTCCTAGGCAGTGGACCACAGCCACATCTTAGGTACAAAAAGAAAAAGCGATAGAAGTCTAGACCACTGGGACAAACTCCTTCAACATCTAAAGGTCTGATTGTACATTAGTCAAAATAATTCTGCTCTATTTTTAAACATTGTTGAAATGAAAATTAATATGGACTTAAATCTGAAGGAAAAAAGAGCGATAATAAAAATCGATAATAAACTGGCAGGTTGATTAATGTATCTGAACAGAGGAAGGAAACCATAGAAACAGATTGGAAATCATATGGACTTCATTCACAGCAGAAAGCAACTGAAATCTTCTTATACAAATTAATTAAATTTATAATGTACCCAGAACACCTAATGTTCTACCCTTCTTCTGAGTTCCAAGGAAGATGTCAACATTGCCTCCCGACCAACAAGAATTTTTAGAATGTGTTCTGAAAATGTGTAAAGAATGAGCTTATTGTTGGATTGCTGTCACTCAGCCTTCTTGGGTCTGAGCTAGACACTCAGATTCACATCCTGGCAGTCTAGCCCCATTCACTGAAGTGCGGGCACTGCAACAAGATCAGGCCCAGCCTGGCTTTCTTCTGCCTATCCTCCCACCCTCCATGCCAACCTGGGCATGCTCAACATTGCACCTTGGGCCCCATAGGATGCTAAAGTCAGCACACCCAGCCATTGTCTGGGTGGACAGTGAACTGGCCCTGGAATGCATATTATAATTTTAGGTACAACTAATGGTGGCAAAATAAAAGGAATTATTTTGGAAGGACAAACCCAGAGAATTCTATGGAGAGTTAAATAATTAAGGTTCAGAAAAGAAAGCTATGGCAGCTCAGGACCCAGAGTTGGATAACCCAGAGCTTGTCTCTGGTTCAGCTCTAACTTGGGCTCAGCACGCATTGCCAGCCCTAGAGTTCCTCCAGTCTAATCTGAAGAGAGAGGAGCTAACAGGCTGGTGGGGGCCAGGTGTTGCCCATAGCAGTCAGTCAAATCAGGATTCCTGGGATCTATGACAGAACTCTCCGTAGAGCCAGCCCCAGTGGATTGCGTCAGACGAAGGAGGAAATTTTCAGTTACACCAGTCAAAGCTGAGCACAGCATAAGCATTCATGCCCTTCATGATATGCAAGTCCTCCTGTCCCTGGGGTGTGCCCTCACCTCAACCTCCTCCTTTCCAGAAACTTCTGAACAGTGGATGCCAGACCCCCACTCTCCTAAGCAGAACTAAGCATTCCTCCTTGAGGCTCTGCAGGCCTTGCTTTTATCCCTGAAACCTTCCTATACAAATTAATTAAATTTATAATGTGTTCAGAATGTTCTGAGTCCCAAGGAAAAGGTCAACATTGCCTCCTGACCAATAAGATATTTTAGGAAGGGTTCAGAAAAGTGTAAGGAAGAGACAGTGGGCAGACTATTGGATTGCAGTCCCTCTACCTTCTTGAATCTGAGCTGGCAGTACACTCATATACACATACATATAGCCCCATGGTAGCCTCCTATGTGCCATGGTCTACTGCAGGCTATCTTGACCCTTTGAAGCCATTGCCCACCTCATTTCCTCAGATCCATCTCACACGCAGCATCACAGGGCTACTCCGTGGCTTGGATGCTCTTCCTTGTAAGGAAACAGGACCCCTCACTGAACCACTCCCTTCCACTCCTCTCAGAAACCTTTTCTGCCTCATAATGCCCTACTGACCTAGGAGTCCTGGTCTTTCTCACAAGGGCTAACTTCCAGTGAGCCCAGCAGAGTCAGAAAGACCATGTGTGGGCTCTCTCTCACCTCTCTGACTCAAGGGGACACACAATCTCTTGGCTTTTTTTTTTTTTTTTCAAATTCCCATACCTCTACTGCCTTAACCCCAAATCTATGTTGGAGAGACAGTATTTTTTTTAAATAAATGACTCATTAATATTTAGAGGACTGAATAATCTTTTTGTTATTGTTAACTAATTTCAGGTCTACCTTTCCTGTAAAAGTCCTCAGTCTCTAAGGTGAGAGATGGTGTCCTCCTCAAGTTCATTTAGCGTACATATACTGAGGGAGTGTGGTATGCCCATTCCTCCCCCATTTCCACACAACTCCATCTGTCATGTCCTGAGGTCCTGGGGCACTCCATGAATATTGGAGGAAAGGTTACACTCTGCTGATATTCTGTGCTTGGTATAAGAATCATGGCCCTGAGGACTATGTCTGGCTAGGTATGAACTAGATACAGCACATTCCACTGTTCACACTCTACTAATATTCAGCTGGGGAATTTTCCCATGTTACAGTCACAGGACCAAAGCATTGTTCCGTTTTCAAGGGCCTCATCCTGACTTACCCAGGACAGTATTTAACTCTTTCCTTCTTTACCGAATAACAAGCAAGATCCTAGATTAAGAGACAGGTGATGAGCTTGATTCTCAGCAGTGGTGTGACCTTGGTTGCCAGCCTGGTTAGAGGAAAGCTATAGCTAAAGTTCTCATTTTCCCAGCATTCCATCAGAGGTCACAGGGCTTTTAATGCTGCTGTGTAGGTGCCCATACTACCACGGGACCATAGATACCAACACGGAGGATGCGTCTCTGCTGATTTCCAGTACCTGGCACAGCCTGGTATACAAGAAGTGCTTGGTAAATATTTATTTTATGAAATAAGAGAGAGAGAGAATGAATGTGGGAGAGTGTCAGAGAGAGAGAGAGAAAGGTACAATGAGAGAAGGAAAGAGAGACAAAGACAGAGAGAGAAACAGAGATAAGCTGAACAGACGGTAAACAAGGAAGAACTTTCTTTTCTTAGTTTCTACATCTGTAACAGCAAGCTATCATTCCCAGAAGTGTTGTGATTCTTAAACAGATAAACTATTTACTCCTCTGTCTTCCTACAACCTTTGGACACCTTACAATTATAGAACCTCACATAGATAGATATTTAGTACATATAGCTCCCCTTAAGCTGGGAACATCTGGGCAGGCATTTCCAGTGTTCTGTGTACTCTTGGCTTCAGTCTGTGGCCATCTGACATAAGTGGTTAATATCAAGCATGTACATTTGCCCCCTTAGGATGCCTGATGTCTGTCCCACACTGACTCAAAGGATACCTTGAGAAGGCAGCCAGCCTCCCCAACATCCCAGATCTCCAGCCAGAGTCTGACAGTTCTAGCTGTTTCCCATAATGAAACCAGTGAACACTGCCCAGGCCTGAAGAGGGAAAATGGAAAGAGCCATGTTATTATTACATAGGAAAAACTGCTAGGACTCATGGACCCTCCTACTGATAAGGAAAAGTTATACTCTTATAACTAACTATATTCTTATATAATGTCCTTGTAAGTTTAGGCCATTTAAAGTTTCCTTTTGTTTTGCTTTCTAGGTAGATACTTTGAAATGTAACCCTGGAATGCCTTTTATTGCTCTGTGATGTTCTGAGATGTGTTTTATTGCTCTGTGGTTGCTCTGAGATTGAGATATTTTATCACTCTGCAATGCCTTGAAGCTATGATACTACATACTCACTCTGGCTCTCCCAGGTCTCCAACATGTTCTCCCTCCCTCTCTTTCTTCTCTTTGCCTCCCTGACAAATACACTTTCTGCAAGAGCATAGTATAGCTGCAGACAAGAGACTCATGTTGTCTGTCCTGTTTCTGAACCCCCTTGAGGATGCCATTCCACCCTACTGCCTCAAGAGTCAGTGCCAGAGCACAGAAGTGCATGCTGCCCTTCATACATGCCTGTCCCAGCCCTTCCCTTTCAACTCAGCAGCACCAGCATCCCTCCAGAGAAAGAAAAGCAAGATAACCAATAATTACCAGTACATGTGGAGAACTGGGGGATCTTTTCTATATTTTTCTATTTTAGTGAAAGAGTTATGTCCATGAGGAATATTGTGACCATGAAGTGAGAACTTGTGAAAGCTTTACATGGTGCCTCTTAGTAAAACTTGGTTTTATTATAAAAATCTAACAAAAATAAAAAGTGTTTTATCTAATTTCCTGGATATGACGTGCTTCCCCATCTGATTTCATTTAGACACTGAACATAAGATGGATTTATTATTCCTCTTTTACAGACTAGGAAACTATAGTTCAAAACATTAAAAGGCTGTGGCGAAGATGACTTGCGAGCAGCTGAGTAGCAGTCATGATGATAACAGGCTGGATGATTCACCTCAGGGGCTGGTGGGAAATGTTTGCAGGGCCTGGACTCCCTCTAGTTCACTACAGCTCATACCTAGGCCTCTGGGGAAAACCATCCAAAAGGGTCCCTGACTCAGGGCTCTCTGTTAACTCCTGCATTCAGAAACCAAAACACAGAATTTCTGAGACTTTGCAGTAGTCCCTTAGCCCACTATAAAACCCTACTGTGCCGTGGAATCTGGATAAGTTCCAGACTTGAGCGATAAAAAGGAGAGCCATTTTGAGGATTGAGAGTCTCCAGTGTCAGACTGGGCCAAGAGCTACCTCCACCAGGCAGGTGGGCAGTCAAGACATAGCTGTCCCACCTAGCTTCATGGCTAGCCCCCAAGCCCAGAGCCTGGGAAGAGCCAGGAGACCACTTCACTGTGACTCCACCTGGGTATCCAAAGACAAAGCTTCTAAAGTATGTTTATTCTTATCTGTACAATGGTTTAAATACCTTCTCTTTCTCATCTCAGGAAGAGCTTTTAGAGTAAAAAGGAAAGTATAGGTCGTTTTGTTTCGGTTAGCATTATCAGTCTAGGGATATTACTGGGTTCACTGTCTCTGCCAATTAAAGAATTAAAAGGCAGGAAAAATTTCAAACCAGCAGAGAGCGACAGTCAAACAGACTTTCATTGGAAGATGAAGATTCACATACATACACCCATTCACATACAGAAGAGTTCTCCACAAGTGGAGAGGGGACTGGGGAAATGGAAATCCAACATCCTCTGGGAAGGGCCTAGGTATTCAGGGCTCTAGTGGTTTCCTCTCCCCTAATTTTGAATTGGTCAACGTAAACAAAGAAAAGAAGGCCAATAGGCTAGCTTATGGCTTCAAATATCCAGGTCTGGCCTCAGTCTTATCTGAGCTGGTTTGGACTGGTCAGCTGGAAAGAGAACCCTGCTGGCTAGAGGGGGAGTCTCAGACCTTTGTCTCTGGTCAAGAAGATGGAAGTATGCCATCTTTACTATGACCCTCTGTGCTTCCCAGGGATTTAGCCCCCTTACAGTGCTTTCAACCCCCTGACATGGAGTGATAAAGTATTAAAAAGTTCAGTCTCCGCTGGGCATGGTGGCACACACCTTTAATCCCAGCACTTGGGAGGTAGAGGCTGAACTCTCTATGAGTTCAAAGACAGCCTGGTCTAGATAGTGAGTTGCAGGCCAGCTGGGGGGCTGTAGGGAGACCTGGTCTCAAAAAGGTACTATGACATTTCATTTAACACCTTTATTGCCCAACTTTCCACAGCTCTCTTACATATATTATGGTGCGTGTCGCTTGACCCCCGGCGTGGTGTGTGCGGGCACCCTGGGGTCTCCGCCACACCTGGCTAATCCCGGCGTGAGTCTGGCTGCAGGCGATGTGGGGAGCGCGCCTGGGCTCCCGGGCGCACTCACTCTGGATGTGGCCCAGGGTCAGGTGTACGTGCACTCTCCCGCTGTGGTTCTGGTCCCGCTGGCTAGCTAGCGGCTGGCGGGCCTGGCCGGCTGCGCCTCTCTGGAGACGGCAGGTGTAAAGACTTCTCTGATGCTGGCTGTAGCTGATAGCTACACACTTCTCTGGAGCGGAGAGCTTCTTCTGCTACTAGAGTATTATCTAGTCGGGATTCCGCCTCTTTTACACCCTTATGCCCTTCCTCAGGATTGCGGAGTCCTGGCCAGTGAACTCCACAGGGAAGAAACACGGAGGCGGCGAAAGCTAGGATATCCGTGGGTCGGTAACGGAGAGTGCTGCTCTCCGGTGAGATCAGGTCGCCGGTAGTAAGACACAGGACTCAAGGCACGGCTTAGTCTGTGTTTACTGCTTTATTGTATCTCTGCTCCTTGCTGTCCAGCGCTCTGCTGATCCAGCTTTCTGGGACCCAATCTCCGGGTCTCTGACCTGATCTCCCAGTCTCTGGCCTGATCTCCGACTATTAAGAGAAGACTAGCATATTTATATACCATGGGGGTAGTGGTAAAAGCTTTTAGATACTTTGTGAGATATTCTATTTACATGTGGAAGTGGGTTTCTGCTAGACTATTGTCTACCTGTAAAAATCACACACAGGAAGGCATGGTATGCATAGAGCCAAAGGCCATGTTTATGTCAAGGCATCGGCCACTTCAAAGGGAGAGACAGGAAAGATGCCAGAAAGCACCTTGCTATGAAAAGGAGCCCGTGGCACATTCCCCGAGCTGCATGAGCTGTCCGGTGTGAAGGGGCTTCGACTTTTGCATAACAGAGGTCTCCCAACAGTAGGAAGATCAGGAGTTCAAGACCAGCTTGGGTAATAGTGAGTTTGAGGCCAACCTAGGCTACATGAAACCCTATCTCAAAAACCAAATCTAAAATTTTCCATTTTTGCTTTAGTTTGATCTGAAATGTGTCTCAAAGTTCTGCATGTTAAGGATTTGGTCCCCACTCTCACTGTGGGGTGACAATGAAAACTTTAAAAGGTAGGGCCTACTGGAAGGTCTTTGGTCATTGGAGGTACGCATTAGAAGCAGATTGTGGGCTGCAGTGGTTTGTTCCACTACACCCTTCCTACTATGGTATCCTTAATCCCCATAGGCCCAAAAGTAATGTGGCCGTATTAGACTGAAATCTTTAAAACCTTGAGCCAAAATAAGCCTTTTCTCTCTCTCAATCTCTTAGATATTTATTATAGTAACAGAAAGCTGACTCCCTTTTCAGAATTGAGAATATACCTGTGGGAAAAGAAAAAACTCCACCCTCATGGAGTACAGTGTTCAGAAAATCTAAACCAGAACTACCAGTTTCCAATTCACTCAGATCTCCATTCTTCTCTATTCATTATTATTTTCGTAGCATTCTTTTCAATGACATGCTCCCAAATAAAACAGTATCATCCTGCTTCTAGAATGATAAGCCTAGTGTGTGGGAAACCCACACTAATCTAAATACACTTTAACATAAACAATAGGCTCCAAGGAGAATCCATTCACCTGTACTATGCAAAATGAATTTTGTGAAGGTGTCTTTGGTGGTTTGAATGAGAAGTCACCCCACAGGCTCCAGTATTTGAATACTCGGTGAGTTGGGATGGTCATGGAACCTTCAAGAGGTCTAGCCTTGCTAGATGAAGCGTGTCACTGGGGGTGGACTTTGAGAGCTCCCAGTTTTGGCCCACTTCTAGTTTCGTTCTCTCCTTCCTTCTTATGCTTAAAGACATGTGCTCTCTCACCTTCTGCTCTGGCCGCCTCTGCTGCCATGCCTCCCAGGTATAATGGACTCTTATCTTTCTGGAACCATAAACCCAATGAACTCTTCCTTCTATAAACTGCCCCAGTCATGGTGTTTTATCATAGAAATAGAAAAGTAAGTAATACAGTTTCTCATCCTATATTTTATAGGCACAAATAAAAGCCCATTTATGGTACTTACAATTAGTAAATAACTTTTCCCCCAAAAGCATTTGTTTGCTTATGAAAATGTTTTTCTCAAAAGTAAAATTGTAAGCACTTACCCCATGACTGACAAGCACATGGCCTCCTCCTTCACAGGAGATAAATATTTATTCTAACCCAAGGTCAGAAACACAATTTAAACTTAAAAGTGATGGCCTATATCAGTAGATTGTAGAACTTGGATGCAACTTACACATCCACTGATATAATAGCTTAAGTAATGTGGGGGATACCTGCTATGGTGAATGTGACTGCAACCCACAGGCCCTGGGAGGCAGAGGGAGCCCTGAGCACGTGGCCTCTGTTGGGAAAAAAAAAAATGAAATACCTTGATGAATGCTGTAAGAACTCTGCATTTTGATAGAAAACTCTGTTTAAAATGTTGATTTAGATTTACTTGCTAAGCTTGCCTGTTCTGCCTGATTTGTATCTACCACACATGGATGATTAACCTAGTTGAAATGCTAAGAATTGAAGTGCTGTAAACCTCCTTCCTGGACCCTGGACCCCAGACTCAGTTGCTTTACAATGTGTCCTGTAGGCCTGTTTGCACATACCAGATAACCGATAAGAAACAAAGAGAAGGAAGTCGCACCAGGCTTACACCAGATCTAGCCTTCCTGGAAAAGATGTTTAACCGAAACTATAGCTTTTAGAAGATGTTTGATCAAAGTGTCTGCTGAGGAATGCTTTTTGTGTAATGACTATGTGGGCCTATATAATCTGTATCTGACACTGAATGGGGGTCGATCGTTCTGACCAGACTTGCATGTCTTGGGAAACCGGTCGACCCCAGCCGGCTGGAAAGTAAAGACTCTGCTTGATTTTTACATCTCCAATCCCGTGTATTTGTTATCTGGAGGGGACCCATCGAGTCACGGACCCTAACAGCCTCAAGTTTGCACAGAGGAATTCCTCTGGACTATAGGAGCCTTGACTTTTTAAATCTTCCTGGAGTGTCCTGAGCCCATTGCTAGCCACCACACTCTAACTATAATGGACTCCTGTCCCCCGGGAAGATGAGACCAAGATCTCAGGCAGCTGAGACTACTCACTCATGTGCTGGCTCAGACTGGGGGATGGCCAGTCCCTAGTAGGTAGGGGTAGTTGTCAGGTTAAAGAGACGCCCCCACACCCAATCTCTCTATCAAATTAATTCATTAGACTTGTTAAGCATTGTATTTGAGAAGATTTCTAATAGTGCATATATTACACAGAGGTGTGTTCACTTTTATTAATAACAAATAAAGCCAGACATCTTGCTTCAATCTGACTATAGCAGACCTTACTTTGCTTTCTTTCTCTTTTGCAGCAGCTCACTAGCTGAAAGTTTCAGGTCATGCTCAAAGACTGATCTATTGTTTTCTTCCCAGGAGGAGGGGAGAAACATTAGGTACCTGGTACCCAGCAAAAGCCAAAGTTATCATGGAATTCCTCAAAATAGTAAAGGATTAGATGAAGGGTTCCTTGCTGGTACAACCAGGTCACAAGCCTAAGAAGGCTTGATGGGTGTGGCTGGCATACTCTGATCTCATCTGGGCTTTGCTGTTCCAGGCTGGGTTGCTTCTCCTGGCTCCCTGCAGAAACTCCAGCCTCCAGGAATTTGGACTGAGTGGTAGGGACATTGCTGGCAGAGATGGCAATCACCAGTTTCCTCCCTGGGCTGTCTTGTGATCCAGAACAGATTCTGCTCCACTCTTTTGAAAAGGGCAGCAGGTTGATGCTAGAGACACAAGAACAGAATCGAACAAGAAAACAACCATTTGATTGAAGAATCAGGTGAGTATACAGCTTATTCCTGGCCAGCAATGGCAGGCCTTGGGTCACTGGGAGACCAGCCATCGAAGTCTGATTGCTGAGGGCTGCCTAGAGGAGCTGCAAGAACTCTTGAAGTAGAACTTGAAGCTGTCACCAATAGCTCTGGACTGGAGCCCACCCTCTCTGCAGAGATGCACACCCAGCCATTCCAGTAGCAGCAAAGTTATTCACGTATTGCATTTGTGCTCAGCTCTGGAAAGCATGGGGGGCGGAGCTGCAAAATAAGAGGATAACTTTCTCTCTGGGGCCTTTATCTATCTAAAGTGAACACCACTGAGCCCCAGGGCCTTGCTTTCAAGCTTTGATAGCAAATGACTTGGACTGGGCCTCTCTCATCAATCTGGTTAAACCAGTTAAAACAGTAAAGATTGCTGCTGCCCATCTGTGTGGCACAGCCACTGAAAGCACTCTGTGCTTCACTGTCTCTTCCAGTGTATGTCCTTAATCCTGGATGTTCTCTCTTCCTCTGAAGGGCCTGGTACAAGGGTATGCACTTTGTATTAGTCTAGTCTCTGTGGAATAATTCACATCACATCATTCTAGTATTCTAGGTCCAATTAGCTCATATGTACATATATGTTCTTGATAGTTAAGTATAGCACTCATGAAGACCAAGATCTGAGTCACAGCCCTGTGGCTTTCCCCATGTCAATTAGTCACTGAGTTCTCTAGACTACAGGTACCATCTCTATAGTTGAGATATGTAGTATGATTGTTAAAATGATTAACCAAGACTGTATAATTATAATATGGAAGATAATCATTGATTATGAATAATATTAAAATTATTCATGATAAACATGGCACAGCTATAAGCTGTGAACTGACTAGAATGTAGTTCTTATGTTCCTTTTCCCAACATAATGATTTGTTTTGATCTGACCAGGGCCTTGCCAAGGTTACACATTCAAGCACACAGTTGAATTTTCAAAAGGATCTCAGCCCAGTAGTGCGGCCTAGGCAGGTGGGGCCATGATGGGTAACCAGGACAGTGCAATGAACCTGTCCCTTTGCCACTTGTAGCTGCTGAGAACAGAACTGGGTATCCCAGTTCTCAGGGGATGAGACCCACTCTTCTCACTCTTACCTGTTTCTCCTCCCTCTGAATTACAGGTTGCCAGCCTCCATGCTGCCTTTCCTGCATGTCACCATCTTTCTCCTCCTCTTCTGCTCCTCAGCAGGAAGAGGAAGCCCCCTTCGTGAAGGCCTGCAGGTGCTGAAGACTGAATATGTCAATAGAAAGCACTAATTTCAACACAGCCTGGTTAGTGCTTCCTTTGGGATGGATTCTGGAGTTTGAAAGTCAACAGCAGTACACAGTGAGTCAGGCATAAGGCACCCACTGAGCTACCCGTCCTTCCCTAGCCATACCACAGCCCCTGCCAAAACAAATCCTGTGACCCTGATGGCCACCAGACAAATGAGCAATCTCTATGGGGGCAAGTGAAGTCAAAGGTGGTTTCTAGAACTTAGTCATTCCCAAAAATTATACCATAGAAGTGCACGTCCCCAGGATTCCTTAGGATCAGTACAGTATGATTCATCAAGTATTGTGGAGTTCTTGCTATACAGACCAAGTTGGGGCAGGGACTCAGCCAGCATAGACAGGTGAGGAAATCTATGAACACAGCAGTTTCATCTCAGAGGGGTAAGCCACATAGAGCCAAGTGCCAATGTGTTTCTGTGAAATAAGTCAGTGCAGGAGCAAGAATGATTCCACTGGAAGGTTAGAAATCTCCCTAGGAGACACAATATGAGCTGAGTTAGGAAGAAGAAATATGTATGAGAACGAAAAGGCAGGAATTTCGGCCTTAAGATAGTCTCTAATATGAGAATTAAGTTGAAGTATGCTTCTGTTTGTATTATCCAGGTGCCTAGATCCTTTCTTTATTGGTTATGTAAAGCTGGTTGGCACAGGGTTCAGGTTCTCTCAGGTTTAATTTGGAGGGAACTGATGGCTTCAGATCACTATTCAGGAGTACTCACAGAAGCCCAATTCAGGTTCCAGTCAGGTACCCTCAGGCTTCCTTCACCACGTGGAGGCAGGATCCGGGGGCTTCCAGGCTGTCCTGTCCCCTGCGTTCTCAGGCCCTCTGCCTGAGGGAGGCCAGAGGGAGGCCAGAACTTGACACTCTCTAGCAGTTTGCTGAGATCAGACCTTCCACACCAATGGAGGTCCGAACCCACCCTCTCAGGCTGTCTGCCAGAATCTCAGCCTTAGCCTAAAAAAAAGATAGTCTCATATAAGTCAGGATGGAGGAGAGGCAGTAAGCAAAGCAAGAGAGGGAAACAGGCCAGACGATCAGTTCTGTTGTCAGGTCCCAACATGGTCCCTGGATAACTGGTTAATTAAGCATGACAATGATGTAAGGACTTCCACAGAGCCCACCAGAGAATCTCCAAATGTCAAGTATGGTAATATCCACACTATGTAAAGCAATAATCACACTATGTGAAATAATAATCCCCCTTACCTTTCTGAATCACACACTGCTTTGTCATTGTAGGGATTCATCATTAATTACTAAGACTAGCAACAGGCCATTCTCAGAGTTCTGTTAATCATTATCTCTGTTTTTTGGTCACACCAGCACAGCTGAGAAGTTAACTGTGCCCTGCTTAAGATTGAATGCCAGTGCTAGACTCCTGCTCCAGCCTAGTCTTGCTTTTCAAAAGTCAGTGCAGATCAACAGCACAGGTGTGAAAAAGCACATATGGGCCTTGGGGCACCATGTTTATTTAACCAGCAGAAGGATCTACCCAAGCTCACAGAGTGGCATGTCAGCCTCTCCTCACTATGTGTCTCAGCACTGTGTGGCAGCCTGGAGCTATGCCAGGCTCTGCCCTGTGGTCTTGAGGCACACTTGAGTTTCAGAAGATACCAGAGAGCCCCAAAGAGTGCCTCTCTCACCATGGGGAAATGCATGTCTCCCGATGTTCCAGTTTCTGAGCATTTCCTTTATCCTCCCAAGGTAAATGAATGAAGACACTTAACATGCAGGCCTCAGAAATGGAGGTGGTCTTCTGGGGAAAGAATTCTGTTTCATGAAGCATTTGGAGTTTTCTTTTGCAATCTTTAATGTCATTTGCTTCTCACATAAACCTCATATAATTGTGAGGCTCGACTAATATTCTCATCTTACAATTAACACAAAAGATAAATGACTTAGCAAAACTCAGCTGATCCAATTGACAAGTGACAGAGCCAGGGTTCGCGTTCTAAATTACCGACTCACATGCTGTTATTTCCACAGTTCCTCACCCCCACTGTAACCCAGGAAGCAGCAGCATCCATTCATAAGCACCTTGCTCTTTTGATTTCTCATGAAAAGCAGCTCCAGCATCCTCTCAGCACAACCAAGCTACTGAAGAGCATCCTACACTTACCCTCTTTTAGTCCTCAAGCAATTAAAATAGCTGCATCAGAAAGACAGTTCCTGTAGCTCAGGAATTTATATACAAGAACCCACTAGATTCAACACCCACCAGACTCAGAACTACAGTCAAATACTGCAGACATATTAAAAAGGAAGACACTTTCCAACTCTCAGATGAGCTAGACGTCTGCTTGGTGGTCACTGTGGGTTTATTTTCTTCTTCCTCTTTTCCTCACTCATCGTCCTCTTAAGATAACCTAATCACAGGCCCTCTCCCAACAAGACAGATGCCGTCTTAATTTGGAGGCAGAAGGCTGAGGGAAAGTCAGACAGCAGTGATGGGATTCCCCTTGAAGAGCTATGAGAACCTGGTCCCTGTTCTCCTATCATTCACTTCTTCCACTCACAAAGGCCAGAAGGCAGCAAATACAGCCAAATAGATGTCTGTGTCCTCCATAGCCCCATGTTCATTTGGAGAACAAAGCTCTCCTGAGCAGGGTGTTCTCCTGCCATTCCTTGCCCTGTGGGCAACAGGAATGGTAAGGCAGTACCACCAGGCAACACTGATCGAGTGTTGTCTGAGCCAAGCCTTGGCTACCTCCTCCCTAAAGCAGGAGAACCATAGGTCTTCCTTCCAAGGGCTGCTTAGAGAGTTCAGTGTGACTGAGACCAAGGAGAGTTCTACATAATGCTTGCGGACCCATTGAGTTTCAAAAACTTATTCTGGTATTGCATATTCTGGAACATACTGAAAAGGTTTTTCCTGTCTGCAGATGGTCAGGCTCAGTGGAGACAAGATTTCACACAAAAACCTACTTCAAGCCACTCACTCTATTACTTCAACGTTTCTGGCTCTAAGAATACTTGCTCCAGGCAGTATAGTTACTTTTCTCTTTGCTGTGATGAAACACCTGACAAAAGCAGCTTAAGGGGAGCTGGGAGACACAGTAAAGTGCTGAATCTGAGAGCCCAGCAGGATATACTGACAAGGCAGGTCCTCAGTCACCGCCTAGCAGTGTTAATCACGATAGTGCACACGATTCTTCCGCCTTTGTGTTGGAAATCCCATCAACCGCTCACTGCACCTGCCATACTGCAGTGTTACTACACCAACAGTATAACTACCTAAACAAGAAGTCTGACTCCCAAATTTAGTTTTTAAGAGTGAGCCTGAACTCAGAGGACACTCATTCCCCCAGATCTCTCTTGGAACCATCTGTCTCCTGAACTGTGCTGACAGAACTGTATTGTTGGAACCCTGTTTCTGGAACTCTGTCCTTGAGTCAGGCCCCACCCATAATTTTATTCAAAATGGTTTCTCCAGCTTCAATTGGGGAAGTACAAACTTGACTCCACCCTAATCTTAACAGACCATCCAGCCTTTTCATCCATAGTTGTAGAATATCTCATTCACCCAAAGTCACACACATCCTTCCGAGCCTTCATTGTGTGCAGTGGAGATGGGGCGCTGCCTTTCAGGGCTTTGATGTGCTAATTCTCAAGCGTACCCACATTCATTCATTCATTCATTCATTCATTCATTTATTCATTATCTTTTTGGGTGGAGCACCAACCAAATTGAGGTTGCCAAGGATACGAGATCAGGTACCCAGACCACAAGACACAAGAACATATGGTTTTGCTGGAGTTAATTAAAAGTCACTAGTCCAGATTATGTCCATTTATAAAAGTCATTCCCACACTGTACCACAGATCTGAATCTCCTCCAGTTCTCAGCAGTGCTCCCAAGTCAGGAAGTCAGGAGAGGACACCTTTGTCACTTCTGGGTTGCTGGTAAACATCCTTGCAGCTGGTTTTCTTTATCACGGTTTCTTCCAACTTTTAAGCTATAGAGTTAGGCTGATCCCTGAGGGGATAATTAAGCCATTTCCAGTGACTTTACATGAGGACACCCATGAGACCAAAAACAGCAATTGGAGGGGGATGGGGTGGGGTGGGATGATCCATCCCAATGCAGCCTACAGCTGAGGGTTCTCCCAACCCCTTATACTCTTTTCTCATACACCCAAAGGTGAGAGATGTCCTGCATGCTGTTTACACCACATTAAACAACTCCAGTCAAAGCACTGAGATGGACCTGGCCTGCACCCTTTTTGTGCAAGCAGGGTTGCCAGTGTCCCCCTGCTTTGTGGAGCAAGTCTCCCAGTGGGCCAACAGCAGTCTGGAGCCAGCCAACTTCACTGAGCCCAACAACACTACCATTGAGGTCTACTAAGGCACATCCAAGCAGATCACAGGTAAAGGTCAGAAGGCTGCAAAGACAGAGTGCTACCAGCACCTGTCAAAAGTCATCATGAGGATGTTCAGGATGCCCTCAATTATAGCAGAAGTCTGTCATGGCAGACCTACCTTTGAGTGACATACAGGTTCTGTGAAGCAACCAAAGCTGGTTTTTGCCCCTCTGCTCATCCCTTGCATACCCTAACATAAACACACATGTGCACACACACACACACACACACACACACACACACACACACACACATACACTCATACTCAAGCACATTATTGTTAAGGTTCAGATAGCCCTGCCCCCTCACCAACAGGATCTCAAGGACTTCTCATGCTCCTGAGAAAAGGGAACTTTTCTGATAAGCACCTTGGTCTTTGAAGTCAAGAGAAGCAGGCTTTACTCCGCTGTTTGGCCAACACAGCAGGCTTCCCCTTTGATCTCTAAAGAGAACAGGTTTTAACAGTCTTGCTCCCTCCTCCCCCAACTTTAAAAAAAATACATCTTCCTGCCTTCTGCAGGAAGCAGAAGCCTCCCTGCCTGGAAGGGAATCTGTCCCATGTGTTCCTTTGCTAATAAACCCTATTTTGATGGAGTTTTATCTGTGTCCTGGTGCCTCCTCCTCCATTCACTCATTCTCCGCCAACTTTTTACCTATCAATTATATATAAATATTATACATAAATACACATGTGTGTGCATACACGCTCCCTGTCACCATCTACAGGTGAGTTCTCACCAAGTTCTGTTCTCATCTACAATCAACTCTCTGTGACAGTAAAATGTAGCTTCTGCAGAAAAGTGGCTTCTGGGGAGCTTAGGTTAAGGAAACACACAAAAGAAAAGGTTACATGCAGTAAGATGTTACACTTGGTTTTCCCGGAGGCTTACTATCCATAGCCTCACCATTAGCAGCAAGGAATGATTCTATACATTACAGCACCAGCCACCATGCTACTCTAATTGTTGTGAAGTATGGAAATCATTGACATTTACTGAGCTTTTGTTTATTTAGCACTGTCAGAAATTAACTATCCCAGTTCACTCTCAAAACAATCCTAGGAGTTGGGTACTATCTCCAGAGGAACTGAGGCACCAAGAATTGAGCTTTGTGCTAGCCAGAGGTCCCCTAAACCAGGATTCTGGCCCAGGTGGTTTGGCTGCCACATTCTTGGTAAACACCTAATAGATGCCAATGGGGAGGCTACAGTCCAGATTCCATAGGTGCCTCACTGTCCCAGAGCAAGGGTGCAGTCATCGGGAACCCAGTGTGAATTCAGTGTTCTTGCTTTTTGTTTCTGTTCCCAACACATGGCAGTAAGTTAAGAGCAGTAAGCATGGCCTTGGGCCCCCTGGCAGCACACGGAACTGAGTCACGGAATTAAAGTCTTTGCAGAAAACTGAAAAAAAAACAAAAACAACAACAACAACAACAAAAAAACAAAAAACAGAGAGAGAGAGGGAAAAAAAAGAAGAAATAAGCTCTTTTGCTTGTAGGTGAGAGCCCAGGTGGCCCACTGTGGGAGCAGGTTGCTGCCCTGTCAGCTCAGTTGGCAACTGTGAGCACTATGACCTTCCAAAACACCTGGCAGAGAAGATTCTCTTCCATAGCCTCACAGCCCCTGCCTTTCACGTGTGCTCAGGGCTTTGTCCTCCAAGTCCCCATGATGCACCAAATGGCAGAGGTCAGCTATGATGAGTCCTCCTCCTTTGGTGAAAGTGAGAGGAAAGCAGCTGCAGGGCAGGAGAGGGAAGGCGGGGCCCTCTGCTGTATAGGACCTGATCAAAGCTGTTTCCATGGGGTTCTATCTTCTGGGATGTGGGTTGGGCTGAAGAAAACTTCAGCCTAGGGTGGTATGCCTGCAGGACACCTAGGACACACATTCAGGATGAGTCCAGTTTCATGCTTCACGTTTCCCTCTACACCAAGTAAGAAGGGAATTCCAGTGAAACCAAAAGTGTTTGGACAAAACACCTCCCCTAGCAGGCACCTTCATACATGGCACCCAGTCAGGACCAAATGGACTCTACAAGGCTCTCCACAAGTCTCCAGACTGAAGGAGTCCCTGGTCCTGAAATGCCCCCTCCCAAAATCCACACCCACCCTTCCTACATTTACTCATCCCAGTCAGTGGAGAAGTTCCCAATGCTAGCATGAGCCTGGTAGCCTCCTGCATGCTGTAGATTCCAGCGGGTCTGTACTGTGAGGACGGGCTGCAGCACCTGGTGGGGCCACCCTGCACTCGTCCCCATCCTCCTCTTCACCCTTTCCCTCCCAGCCCTCACAATCCCCTCCATTGTCCCAATCCCCATACCTCTCTCCCCATCATCTTCCTCCTACCCCAGCTCTCCCTTCTTTCCCCTCCACCTTCCCTCTCCTCCAGCCCTCCCTCCTCTCCTTTCTACTGTTGCCCTCCCCATCCTTCCTTCCTCTCTGCCATCCCCTCCCCCAACCCTCACAAGCCCCTCCATTGTCCCCCTCCCCATACCTCCCTCCTCTTCACCATCCCACTCCCCAGCTCTCCCTTCTTTCCTCTCCACCCCCCTCCCCCAGCTCTCCCTCCTCTCTACCCTCCCCCCAACAGCGCCTGACCCTCCTGTAGCTCCTGTTCTGCTACCACCTGTCACCTGTCCCAGCACATCTTCTGAAACCACACTCTGCCTGGTGACGTGTCCTCAGCCAGCAATCTTCCTTTCCCACAGCTCCCAGCTGCCTGTCCTAAGACCTTCTAGTCTTCTTTGCAGTTACAGATGACCCATCTCCAAATCAAACCTGACCTGAGTGCATGTTTTGTTGGGTCTGTGTTAAATTTCCATATGAAATATAGATTTTACAGTGTTCTGGAAAGACAGGAAGACCTGACACAAAGAGCCTGGATCCTGATAGCCCAGACTGGACAGGCTCCCTCAAGATACAGTCCCATCAGGTCCAGCTGCTTCAGATCCTTGAGTCAGGCCTTATGAAGGTGCCTTAGAGGCTCTGGGCTTTAGGATCAGTAAAGGGCACTGTGTCTCAACAGTGCTCAGCCTCAGAGTGTTTCCAGAGGTTGCGGTAGACCCCATTTTACTGCTCCTGGTCTTGTGAATCTGTTCTCCCAGGCTATGGCATTGTTTGGTCTCCCTGGCTACTGGGACACAGCTGATTCCTGCCTGACCCCCTGAACTTCCAGGCCAGTTCCAGGATGCCGCAGGCCATGAGGTGGGCGTTCTGGAGCTGTCATACCTAGAAGGGTGGCCAATCTGTTCCTGGGGCTGCCTTGGGACAAAGACATGCCCCTGGACCACATTGAGCCACACCTTACAGCCAGAGTCATCCACCTCTGGACTACCCGACTGAGGAGAACAGGATGGACGTGTTCCTCCCCAGGTGAGTGGCTATATCTTTCTTACAAAGGACACTGCAGTGGCAGCCTGAGGGTCAGAGTTGGGTGGTCAGACTCCAGGGTCCTCCTACCGAGCTGGCTTGTCAAATGCACCCCTTGGCTAAGCCAAGAAGAAGTGCCCTGGAGTTTTAGTCCATTCTAAAGTCACTGAATAGCCCATGACACATACTGAGCTGAACTAACTTCCTGGGTCTTCCCAAGAGGAAACATTCAGTCCTCACTGGGAAGACTGAAGTCCCCAGACCTTTTGTTCCAGTTATACACCACAGCAGGGCAAGGAAGCCCAGTGAGGTACCTTGTAGGAGTATACAGCTATCATTTCCCCCAAACCAAAGAAACACACTGGCTTATGTGACTAAACAAATATACACATAATTCTAGTCAGAAGCCAAATTAAGTCACAAAAATCCAAGACTTTGCCAGGCATGGTAGCACATGGTTGTAAGCCCAATACTTGGGAGGCAGAGTCAAGAAGGATTGAGAGTTAATACCGGCATGGGCTATAGAATGAGTTTCAGACTAGCCTGAGTAGATTCATGAGATCTTGTCTCTAAATTATTAATTAATTAATTAATCAATTAATTAATAATCTTTAAATTTTAAGACTTCAAGCCAGGCATGGTGGTGCATGCCTTTAGTCCCAGCACTCAGGAATCAGAGGCAGGCAGATCTCTGTGAGTTCCAGGCCAGCCTGGTCTACATAGTGAGTTCCAGGACAGCTGGGGCTCCAGGAAGACCCTGTCTCAGAAAGACCAAAAAAAAAGGAAATTCAAGACTTCAAGTCCGGGTTGAGGACTGTCTTCTGTTCTAGGTAAAGAAAAATCCCTCCTTGAACAAAATCCAGTAGATTCAAATACAAGTTGCCCCAAACCTTTCTTTTCCAAAGCAAAACTTACCAAAATTCATTATTTTACAACAGGATTCTGTCCAGAACTTTTTAAATGATAAGCTCCTCTGGGACATTTGTAACAAGAACAAATTGCTCTTTGCTTTGCAGACCAGCATTAGGCACAAAGAGCTATCCAGGGGCTTGGTGGTAGCATGTCTCACTCCAAGGCGAGGGCTCCCAGAGGGCAAAGGCCTTGACAATGCTCCCTCAGCAGTTAAAAATACACCCATGTCCTGGAACAAAAACGCACAGGCTGAGAGACACAGAGAGGCAAGGCCAAGGTCTAAAATGGTATCAGGCATTGCCCAGGGCCAAAGGTGAACTCAAGATAAAACCCATCTCTCAAAGCCAAATGCTCAGTCCTTGCCCAAGCCTGATCTCCTGGGCATCAGCAAAAGGAAGGAGCCTTGCCATCAGGCACAGAGAGAAAGTGCAGCTCACTGCAGGAGTTACCTGACTTGGATTTAGATGAATAGTTGGCCTAGAGCAGCTGATGTAAAGGAGAATCACACAGAAACACCCAGCTCACTGGAAAACGCACCACTGACTTCTGATTCCAAACCTTCAGTAGCGATCCTGCGAAACACAGAGGGCAGAGGAGGAAGCAAAGAAGGCACCCAAAGGACCAACAATGATATAAACAACCTCATTTGGATAAATATTTTAATTTTTTATGTGTATGAGCTTTGGCTATGTGTAAGAACATGCAGTACAATGCCCTTGGGGGACAGAAGAGGGTGTAGGATCCCCTGGAATTGGAGTAACAGACAAGTGTTAGCTGCCATATGGGGGCTGAGACTCAAACCCATGTCCTCTGCAGGAGCAGACAGTGCTCCTAACCCTTGATAAATATTCTATTTCCCCCAAAGTATCAAACCTATCCTAGAAGAATAGAAGTTGTTTTTTGTGTGTGTGTTTTCAATATAATTTATTATTTATTATTATTTTTTTATGTGTATGAGTGTGTTGCCTGCATGTATGTGAGTGCACCCATGTCCTGCAGTGCCGTGGAGGTCAGAAGAGGGCTTCAGATTCCCCTGGAACTGGAGTTAATGATGGTTCATAGCCGCCATGTGGGTGCTGGGAATCGAACCCAGGTCCTCCGCAAGAGCAGTCAGTGCTCTTAACTACTGAGCCATCTCTCCAGCCCCGAGAATAGAAGTTTTAGGAAAATGAAACCATTTATTTCACAAAGTCAACTTTAAAAAAACAAACAAACAAAAAAACAACCTGCTAGCTGTTAACTCTTTAGGAAATAAACTGAAAATTTTAAACTTTTAAGTCTAGATTTAGACATATACCTTGGACCACAGTAGACACGGCCAGCTTTTGAGTAAGAATTTACCTCTAGTTCTTTCAAATCATTCATTCACCATTTAGTACAACATGCTCTGTAAGCAGCATACATATTTCATTGAACAAGAGCAAAAAGATCTTACACTGTGTGTGCAACATGAGATGTAAGCAGTCAGTGCTTACATCACCAAGCAAGCAATGCACTAAGGTGAACGTCGCTTTCCCAAGGAACCCTTTATTTATAAGGAAAAAAATGAAGTGCATAGTGACTATTGTTAATTTTCATTAAGAACATATAACCTATTAAATAAGAAAACAAAGAATGCCCTCTTCTGGACTCCATGGGCACTGCACACAGTGGTGCACTTATATACAGGCAGGCAAAATACTCATACACATAAAATAAGTACATCTTTTTATTTAAAAAACACCCCACTCTCATGGGAACTGCAGGAACTATATTAATACCTTCCAAAAGTTGTGCCCCCAAGCAGTCACCTTCCCCTAGGCCACACTTCTTAAGGGTCCTACCAACTCAATTTCATCACCTTGGGAGCCAAACTTCCGGCACAAGCAATAGTCAAACTATATTGAAAAAGACTAGGCGCCATGAGTACTCATGAGCCCACATGTTTAAAATTGACAAAAACCAGGACCAGCCTTATCAAAAGGCTGCAGCAGGCAGGCGTCGGTCAAGCCTCACAGATGAAGCCATAAAGCAAGACAGAACTCCTGACCACCCTGGGGGCCCGATACCAGGAAATCTTTAGAAAACGTCTGTGCTTCTGAGGTCACCTCCCATTTAGCAATCCTATTTCCCCTCAGCCCCGGACCTTACCCCATACCCCTGCATACCTTTGAAATTACTGGTAAAATTACTATGTGTGTTTGAAATTAACCAATAACCGCGTTTCTGCTTCTGTACCCTGCTTCTGCCTTATAAAAACCCCCTGAACTCAACCTGGGGTGCGCAAGTCCTCCGAGGAGACTCTGTGCCCACAGGTACCTGTGTATCAAATAAACCTCTTGCTGTTGCAACCCGAAAGGCTGACTTGTCCTCAGTGGTCTCACTCTTACAATATAACTTTTTAAAACCCACCAGGTCTCACTTATCCAAAATGAGTTTTGCTCTTCCTTCAAGGAGCTGTGACCATCATGATGTGTGGCCTATGCTTTTCTAAGAACATTTTCTTCCCTTTAAGAAAACATTGGGATGCAGTCTACATTAAAGTCACTCTTTTAAAGTGCACAGTACACAATCTTTTAGTGTGTCTACAAAACTGTGCTGCCATACATATGAATTCTGATTTTTTTTTTGAGACAGTCTAATGTAGCCCAGGTTGGCCTTGAACTCACCATGTAGCCAAGGATGACCTTGAACTTCTGATCCTCCTTTCTCTGGCTCCTGAATGCTGGAATCACAGGTGTGTACCACCACCCTTGGGTTACGCAGTGCTGGGAATTGAACTTGGGTCTTCATGCACACTGGGCAAGCACTCTGCCAATTGATCTATAGCCCCAGCTTCAAGTTCTGAAAGATTTTTATCACCACAAAAAGAAACCTCATATTCATCAGCAATCACTTCTCAGTCCCAGACAGTGCTAATTTACTCTGTGTGGATTCATCTCTTAGGGACATTTCATATGAGTTAAATCATCCAGTGTGTGTGTTTTTTTCCCTTCTTTCACCCAGCATAAAATTTTAGCAATCCATCTCTTTTTAATGGCTCATTGATAGTATATTGCATGGATATACTACATATTTTTTAAGCAGTCCTAATTTATAAATAAGTGCCAACATATTTTAAAATCTGTATCCACTCTGGGCTACCACAAGCACTCACATCCATATTGTGTGTGGATATATTTTTTCAGTGTCCTTGGATTTGTCCTAGTAGTACAATTAATTTAGGTGTTAACTCTGCTTTGTCCAGTTTTAAATGTTTTCTGGGTGGCTGCACCATTTTCTGTTCCTGAACCTCGCTTGCAGGTTTCAGTTTCTCCACATCCTTGTCCATTCTTAGCCATCTTTCTGCTCAGAGCCATCCCAGTTAGTATGAAGAGGGAGCTGACTGTGGCTTTGAGCAGTTCCCTAAAGACTCACATGATACTGGTATCTTTTCATATGCTTATTGGTCTGTTAGTCCTTTTGGGTTTTGTTTTGTTTTTGTTTTGAGACAGAGTCTGCTGTAGCCCCAGCTGGCCTCAAACTCACTATGTAAACCAGGCTGGCCTAGATCTCACAGAGATCTGCCTGCCTCTGCCTCCAGACTGCTGAGATTAAAGGCATGTCCCACCACACCCAACTATTTACCAGCTATTTACCCACTTTAAAGTCTCAGTTGCTTTTCTTTTGATTACTTGTTATAGTTTAAGTCCTAGATTCTAGTCCCTTGTCAGACATTTGGTGTGTAAACATTTTTTCCGTTCCTATGGGGTGTCTTTTCACTTTTTTGATATAGTGTCTTTTGAAGTACAAAAGCTGTTGATTTTGATGAAGCTTCATTAACTTATGTTTTCTTTTCTTTCTTGTGCTTTTCATGTCATATCTAAAACATCATTGCCTAATCTCAAGGATTTATGTCCACTTTTTCCAAGAATTTTATAGGTCCCATTCTTACTTTTAGTCTTTTGATCCGTGTGAGTTATTATACCCTCGACAACATGGAAGGCTGAGGAATGCCAACTTCCCTTGTAGAAAGTCTGCATGTAACTTTTGGCTCCCATAAAACTAACAACCTACTCTTGACTGCTCTTACCCCAACAGCAAACAGTTAAGCAACATGTATTGTTATATGTACTACATATGGTGAAAAATAAAGGCGATCACTTTTTGCTGCACATGGGATACACTAGCAAGACGGCTTCTTTCCTTTCGGCATCTCAGCAGGGTTTTAGCAGATGTGTGATAGCAACAGAAGTAGCTGTAAATGTCCACAGCAATGCAGTGTGTACTGGTGTTAATCTCATACAGCTATGATTTGATACTGCATCTTTACATTGTTCATACTTCTTTCAACTTTTCAACCATGAAAGGCATCATGTGTAGTGGTGTGTGTTGTTTAAATAGTTTAACTTTTTATAATAAATTTGTGTGTGTGTGTGTGTACATATCTAATGGCAGTGATAAAATAGACCATAATCTATATATTTTTTATATATTCATGAAACACCTTCCTCTTGAGCATTATTTTTAGGCTACATGTTTCAACTGTGAGTTTTTCAAACTGTTGCAAATTTTCTAAACATTAAAATCCACATGTTAAGTGGCCCTCACAGTTGAAGCCCACACCGCTAAAAGGTCTGAGGTGGCTGGGACTGCATATGTCTGCTTGTGGTGATCTGCCCATAGTCCCAACACTATTTTTGAAAGGATCATTCTTTCCACCACTATATTTTCTTGGCATCATTGTCAAAATAAATTGCCAAATGTATGAATTTCTGGACTCTAGATTTTATTCTATAGGCATAAATTCTTGTCTTTTTACAGTACCATGTAGTTGTGGTTACTGGAGCACTATAGTCAGTCTACAACTCAGAAAGTGAATCCAACTTTGCTCTTTTTTTCCCTCAAGATTATCTTACTTATGAATTTTTAAGAATAGGTTATTGATTTCTCCCAAAACAAGATCAGATTTAGAAACAGACATGCTTGAATCTGTAGATAGCTGGTTGGGGGGTGGGGAGTGTTGCTTTCTAACAATGTGAATGTCTCAAGCCATGGACTCGGGATGCCTTTCATTTCTATCACTGTTTCCTTTTTAAAATAATATTCTTTGAGAATTCCATACAATGTATTTTCATTAGATTCAACCGCATATTCTCTCGGGTCCACTTGCATCCCCCCACATCTCCCCTGCCCACCTCCTGTCTTCTCGCTATATAATTTTTAATTATTTATGTGTGTGAGTGTCTTGCCTGCATGTATGTAAGTGCATCTGTGTCATGAAATACCCAGGAAGAACAGAAGGATCCCCTGGAACTGGGATTCCAGATGATTGTTAGCCACTATGTGGGTGCTGGGAACTGAAACCACATCCTCTACAAGCGCAGCTAATGCCCTTAACAGCTGAGCCATCTCTCCAGCCCCTGTGACTTTCTTTTCTTTTTTTAAAAAATTTTTCACATAAACAGCTTCATGTCCTTTATTATTCTTAGAGTAAATGATACTCTTGCTAAGAATGACATTTTGCTATTGCTTCAAAATTTTATTGCAACTCTAAAAGGAATATCCCACACAACAGCAAACATTTTGCTTTTTATGATGATTTCTCAAATATACTTACCTGCTTATGCTTTCCCTGTTAAATTATTACCTATGGCATCTCACAATCAAGAAAAGTCAAGAAAAATATCCCTTTATATTTTAGTTATACCTCTTTTTAAAACAAATATAATATACTATTTGCTAAAGGAAGAAGAAAATATTGTTCACGGTCTTTCATTCAAGGACACAGAAGGCAGCATCGTTCTCCACACTCTGGTACGTCATGTGGCCTGAATTTTCTCTTGGTTCATTCTGTCCAATACAATTGCTGCTGTCATCAGCATGTATCGCTCTGATTCTCTCTCATCCCTGCTTCTGCATGGGGCTCCTCATCAGGCAAAGAAGCCAAGCAGTTTTGAGTCATTTCAAGTACTCCTTCCAGGAGTTTCTGAAACCTCTTGGCTGCCTCTGGACCTTTATCATGATTCAGTCTCTCTTGCTGGTGGGGTCCACATTTGTTTCGAAGATGATGAGTGTACAAAAAGCAGCTTAAGATCCTCCAGCTTCTCTTCCCATTTTATACTTCCAGGACTCCTTATTACAATATCTAAAAGGTCAAGAAATTACTTTGAATAGATACATTGAGTTTTCTCAGTTCCTTATTGTGATCAAATTGCCCTGACTCTCCAAAGGGTGGATGCAGATCATCACATTGGAACGAATTGCCAAACATCATATGACTGTCTTTAATTGGAGGTGGAAGTTTGGGAGCCTCCACTCACCTTCCTCTCACCCCTCTGAGGAATCTCCCTGAGGCTCTGGGAGGCCTGTCCAAAGACTTCCTGCACGCCCACTGGTCCATTAGCTGGACTGGGTTCTTGATGGTCCATTATAACGGGTGACCTGCAACAAGTGAGTGCACTTTCACCACCTCCAACACAGCACATCAAGAAACATACAAAAGACATTTATTTCAACTGTTTTGTTCTCAGTGTATACATCTTTCTGTTACTAAACTTACTTTTAAGTATTTTGCTCCTTTGGTGCTATTATCAATGGAACTGTTTTCTCGATTTCATTTTCACATGATTTATTGTCAACATAGAAATTGTTAAGGTTCAGATAGCCCCGCCCCCTCACCAACAGGGCCTCAGGGACCTCAGAAAAGGGAACCGAGTTGATAAGCACCCTGGTCTTTAAAGTCAAGAGAAGCTGACTTTTCTCCACTGTTTGGCCAACACAGCAGGCTTCCCCTTTGATCTTTAAAGGGGGCAGGTTTTAACAGTCCCGCCCCCTCAACTTTAAAAAAACATATCTTCCCGCCTTCTGCACCCCCAGAAGCTCCCCGCCCCCTATAAAAGACCCCAGCTAACGACCCGGGGCAGACATTTTTCCTGCCCAGAAGGGAATGTGTCCCATGTGTTCCTTTGGTAAAACTCTATTTCACTGGAGCTTTATCTGTGTCCTGGTGCTTTCTCCCCATCAACCGGATTCATCCATCGCCTACTTTACCTATCAGAAATACTATTTATTTTCTTGTTTATTTAGTTATTGAGACAAGATCTCACTACGTAGCCTTAGCTAGCCTGGAACTCACTATATAGACCAAACTGGCCTCAAACTCAGAGATCCTCCGGCCTCTTCATCCCAAGTGCTGGGATCAAAGGCATACCCAATATGCCACTGATTTTTATATCTTGATATTGTATCTTAAAACTTCGACAATCTCATTTATAGCTCTAATGGGATTTTTGAGGACTCAAGTATTTTCTATACACAAAACTAAGTCATCTAGGAATAGAGATAGATTCACTTCTTTTTTTTAAGATTGCATTTTATTTTAGATCTGACAGTTTGAAAGACAGCCCTCTGAGAGGAAGGTGGTACTACTCAGTTAACCAGTGCGCCTCTCTGTTCTCTTTTTAAAATTTTTATTATTAATTTTTTTTGGTCTTTTTTGAGACATGGTCTCCCTGTAGCCCCAGCTCTCCTGGAACTCACTATGTAGACCAGGCTGGCCTTGAACTCACAGAGATCCGCCTGCCTCTGCCTCCCGAGTGCTGGGATTAAAGGCATGAGCCACTTCGCCTGGCTGGGACTCTTGTTTTGCATGGTTCTGGGAATTGAACTCAGGCCTCTTTCACACTAGGGAAATGTTGTGTCCCCAGCCTCCACTTCTTCACTTCTCTAATCTGGATGCCTTTGTCTGTCTTGTGTGATACTCTTGCCCACCCTCCTGTACAAGGACAAAGAGAATTGTTAAGCATGGACATCCTTGTCTTGTTTTTGATCTTAGAGGAAAGCTTGAAAGAAGGGCACTTCATATGAAGGCTTTGCAGACATTCTTTACTGAAGTGAACGAGTTATCTCAAGTTGCAAGTTGGCTGAGTATTTGATGCTTTGAGGACTTTTTGTTTAGGGGTTGGTTTTTTGTCTTGTTTTGTTTTTAGTGGTAAGGACCAAACAAAAGGCTTCAACCATGCTAGGTAAGCTATATAGTTAGTTATCACTGAACTACACCCCCAGCCCTGTTGATTCCTAACTGGTAAAGTAAGTAGTTGCCACACAGGTAAAGTAGGTAGTTCCTGAGCTAGTAAGAGTTTGAGTCAGGACCCAAACCTAAGCACTGAATTCCCAGGTTTGTAGTAATAATCATTATGTTCAGCATTTACAAAATTTTTAAAGGCCATTTTCCATGCATAAGAAAATTTCAGAAGTGGTCCAAACATTTGTTTGAAAAATGTCAGCAAAGTTGTGGAAAACATGTTTTTGGAAACTATTCTGAAAATCCAAAACATGCTTTCATTAGCAAGTCTGACACTTGTTTAAAATATTGGTGACACTGTCTCATATAGCAACGATGTCCTTTGATATTAAATGGTCTTGTCCAGAGTTTTTGTTTTTTCAGGATTATGCATGACTGCAGAAAAGGTCATCTAAACTGTATTTCAAACTTTTTCTTATTTTCAAAGAAAAATGACAGCAGCATCGATTTGAAGGTTCCTTCAACAGCAAATTTAAAATGCTTTACCCTGGGGAAAACATCATGAAGCTGGTACGCCGATGCTTTCTGCTTTCGACGGCTTACTCGGCAAATCAGGGCTTGTGCCTTCTCTGCTGTGTGTCAAAGCACACGCTGCACATAGCAAACGTGAGAATGTGTTACCTAGGATAACAAATTACTGCCAAATAGCCAAGTTTCTTTTTTGCACCTATTGTGTGTGAGATGCTACCCAGACAGGAGCAGAGCGCAGATGATCAAGGCTCGGTTCCACACTCACACTGCCCAAACTGGAATTGAGGTGCACCACATTCTCATTAGTTCATCTTGGGCAGTTTCTTAAATGCTTTAAGCTTCTGATTTTCCATCTATAGCATAATGAATAATAATAAGTTATATTAAGATGAAATAATTCATATAAAGCTGTTATAATGTCCGGCACAATGTCAGCACTTATTAAATATTATTACTACGAAATAAAAATGAGCTGAGATGGCTTCTCTTCTCAATTCATTTATGGTACAGTGTTCATAGGAAGCAGAATGTCTGTACATTCTAAGAATACAATAAATGTTAATCAAGCTTATGAACCAGGAGTCACTAGGCCAGGGTGTAGCTCAGTAGTAGAAGAGTTGCCTAACATGTAGGAGTTCCTGGATTCCATGTCTAGTATAAAAAAAAGTCACGAAACAGCTGAGGAAGAGGGGCTAATAGCTGAGGAACAATTACTAAAGGCAACCAGGCAAACTGGAGAGTCGCAGAAAGAGCAGCACGAAGGTACAGCAGTAGAAAAGGTCCCAAAAGGGGCCAGGTTAGTCTAGGATAGGATTCAAGAAGGAGCAAAGGAAGATATTGTGAGAGGGAATCTAGTGAGCTCTGCCATCATTAGAACTTTGTACTTCATGGGTGTGTGTAAAGAGAGTGTCAAGTAGAAATTCTAAATAATTGGTGGTTTACTTTTGTTTTGTAGATTTGGGATCCAAAACGAGTTCAACTTAAAAAGCATTCTAAGTTCTTGGGGAGTCACTGATCTTTTTGATCCACTGAAAGCTAACTTGAAAGGAATTTTACATAACAATTCTTCCAATCTTTTTGGCATTGTGTTGGGACAGATTTTATTAGACTGATCTTCACTGTTTCCATAGAAATTTTATGATAAACACTATATGCTTTATGTAAGAATGCAGTGTTTCTGAAACAGTCAAGTTTTGGTTAGATTTGGTGGAGGGAGTGTTGAGACCTTTAGGCATGGTTTTTGGAGCCCACCTTCACAGTAGAACAAGTAGCCATTGGTTCCCCTTGCTCTACTTGCATGACCAGGCTCTCCTGGAGTCTGAGGCAGGTACTAGTACCTTCATTCTGCCCTCTGATGTCACACTAGCATCATGGGCACCCTACCTCCTCTTTCATCCCCTCTAACTCCTCCTATCCCTTCTACTGAGCTAAGCACAAATCTTTCCTCCATCTTTCCAATCTCCATTCCTCAAATTGCCGGTACTCTCATAGCCCTGCCCTAAGAAGCCCTTCTTCCAAGCATCCATGCTCAATTTCTTTCCCATAGTTGACATTCTACTGTCAACACGGACCATGTTTGCCTGTGATCTGAGCTAACATCACAAATAAGAAGGGAATGTCAGAATCTACTTTATGGAATCCTTGTGGGGACCACTGGCTGAACTGTGTCCAACTAAAGGCTCTAGTTTGCTTCTAGTCTGCAGAGTAAATTACCCGTATGGAGAGGACATCGCAGCAGGCATTCTCATTGGTCTTAACAGTGCCTTTACTTGAAAGTTACCACTTAAACATCAGACCATCAGAACAGAGAAGTCTCCTAAAACCTTCTTCGGAATCTACCTTAACAATCATAGAAAATCACAGGAGTTTGGTCTTCAAGACAAGCCCTGGCTTAAGTGTCTATACCACCAGACAGAACAGCAAGTTACTTATCAAATAAGACATGGACGGACATGTCTAATATTAGAGTACTAAAAATCTGCCATCTTGAAGCTGGGATTCCATAGTGGTGTGATTGCCTAGTATGCATGAGGAGTTCCATCCCAACACTACCAAAAACAAAAGAACAAACCCCACCATCTTTTTATTCATTGTCAAATGTGTAGAGATAAGCAAGGCAACAGTCCTTTGTTCACAGTGCCCACAATGGTTGATTTGCAATTAAGTCAGACATGTAGTCAATATTGCTGGTTTAGTCGAAAGATTCAACCAGAAAATTTCCTTAGTGACTCAGGCATGATTTGATACTGCAGGGAAAGGAAGAATACAACAGCAATGAGATCAGAGGGAAAGGAGAAAGAGATGCAAGAGCATTGTCTTCAGGAGCTGTGCTGTCTTCCCAAGCTCAGCTGTGGGCTCTCTGTGGCTAATGGAAACTATTAATATTCTTTTAGTGATCCAAATTAGAAACTTTAGGGAACTGGGTTCAATCCCCAGTACCAGAAGGAAGAGTCCAAAACAAAAAAAACCCTTAGGGGCCATTCTTGATCTCTTCCACATCACTATGTTCAGTTAATCAATATGGCTTCCTGCTTGTTCCTTCATAACTCAAACTTTTCTCTCTTGAAGTCCTAGGACATACTAAAATATAATAAATCCTGTGCCCTTACAGGACTGGTCTTAATTTGTATCTTTTAGTGCTATTATTGGTTAAAAAACAAACAATCCACCCATAACATGAGCCACCCAGTTTTTAAAAGACAGTCTCTCACTGGGACCTGGAGCTCACTGATTAGGCTACACCTACACCACTGGGCAGCAAGCTCCGGAATTGACTTGTCTTTCCCACTTACTGCCCTTCCCCACCTGCAATGCTGGAACTGCAAGCATCCACCACGATGCCGGGTTTTGTTTTCCATGAGGATCAAACCTGGGTCTTCATGCTTGCACAGCAAGCACTTTACTAGCTGAGCCATCTCTGCAGGGCTTCACCAAGTTTTATGAGTACGATTTGGTAAACTTCCCTAAAGTTTCTAATTTGGATGACTAAAAGAGGTCATATCTCACCTCTTTTATTCTAATGCAGTTCACTTACATTTGTTCAAATAAACATAATTATAGGCTCATGGATCTGGCTAATTTAACAATTATCCAAGTCTTAACACAAGGCTTACTATCTTTTCCCATGGTTTTGTTCCAATAGAATAGAAATCAGCAAATGATGACCCACCATCTGCTTTTATAAGGTAATGAAACAGCTACTTCATTACAAACTAAGGCTATTTTCTTGCTCCAACGGTGGAGCTGAGTCAGGCCTTTCATAGATAAAACTTACCAACTAAAGTAATGCTTTCCAATGCCCTTCTTTAAATATAACTCATGGGGCTGGAGAGATGGCTCAGTGGTTAAGAGCACTGGCTGCTCCTGCAGAGGACCCAAAGTCCTCTTTTGGCTTCTGTGGGCACTGCATGACACAGGTATACTTACATACATGCAGGCAAAATACTCAACACATAAAATAAAAATTTTTTAAATTAAAAAAAAAAACCTCACAGACCAGTCATATCAGTACCCAAGTGGGCTTTGGACTTTATTCTAGAGACAGGGCCATTAAATCTCTCCAAGAAAGTTACAGCATTCCTAAAATTGGTAGCCATCACCCATGTCACTCTTCAACTGCAGAAATGAAATGATGTAACATACAGCACAACATCTGTGGTTTAAAAAAAAAAAAGATTTATTATTATTGTGTGCGCATGATTGGAGGGGAGGGGACAAGGAGATTGCACTTGCCAGGGCATGCATGTGGAAGTCAAAGGATAACTCTGTGGAGTCAGTTCTCTCCTTCCACCTTTACATGGGTTCCAGGTTTGTGTGGCAAGCGCGTTTAATCCACCGAGTTATCCAGTCAGCCCCATCTGCAGTTTTTACCAGAGAGGAAATGATCAGAAAACAGTGGGCATCCTCCCTTCAATTAATAAGGGATTACCAAGTAGTTGTGCACTACTGAAGAGAGCCCAACAATGCTAAGTAACTTTTAGCTTTTTTCCATTCAGTTCTAAAGCCCAGAATCACTTATAGTCTGCCCCCCCCAACTAAATAAAAAGTATTTGTTTCTTCCTTTTTTTGGTATCAAATCTTTTTTTTTTTTTTGGCTTGTTTGAAAAACTCAGTATTTCAAAGCTCATATGAGCCTAGGGAATAACTTGTCTCAGGCATCCTTGGCACTTGGTGTTACAATGTTTTTGTGTCATCCTTCCTTTCCTGGTGTAGAGAACAGGGAGAGACTCTCTTCTGGACTGTCCCCCTTTCCTATGGGTCAGCAGGCTTCAACATAAACTCATGCTCCCCAGTTCAGGATATATACCTGTGTACAAATTCAAACCTCTGAAGACACTATTCCATTCTTTGCTTTTATGAATAATCAGCTTCTAATTTTTGGGCAACACAAAGTTCAAGCTTATGCCTGAGTTAACCCAGGCCACGCTAGGGTCCATTCAGTCAGCACTGCACAGAGAAGAGTTAAGGAGAGGGCTAGAGAGAATGATGGAAAAAGAAACCAACCACAGGTAGGTTCTGAACCATCTACGATTTCTGTATTGTAGGCTGGGTACAACTGGACATCACACACCCATCCTTCATTAACTAAGCAACAAGAAAATAAGCTAGAAGCAAAAACTTTCTAAAAGTCACTAGCTCTGCTAAAAGTAAATAATCGTCATTAGAAAGACAAAAGAGCAAATGACGTATCTGTCCAGCTTGACAAGAAGCTGAGGATCAGACACAGAGATGCAGATTTATACTGCCAATCTTGTTTCTACAAATGGCATGTGATGAATTCTTAAACTTTTCCACAGTATAAACAGTACAGTAAAGAATGACATTCCTCAACAAAGGGGATGGAGAACTGAACCCTTCCAAATGGTGCAGTGTCCTTATGGTTGTACAAATACCATTTCCTTTACACATTTACCTAACAGATTTGTGTACCAAGCATTATTATGCAAGTTGGGCAAAATGTTTTAAATGAGTATGTCATAACTGCTACTGGAGCTAACACTTGAAAGGAGGCGATAAGCCAAGTAGGTGGTCAGGAAGAGTGGAGCATATAGGAGGGAAGGGGAAGAATCCCACCCATGTACTACATATGGAAATGTAACATAGAAGCAGCTGGGTTTATGGTGAGTGTAGAATGCTCTCCAGAGTGCTAACCCAGTACCTGGGGTACCAGGTATGGGTGGCTTCATGGTTGAAATGTTTTGCAGTCCTGCTGCAGCCACTCATGATGAGCATCAGTCAATCAACAGCTCCAAGAAAGTTCTCTACTCCAAACAAAAATGTAAAACCGATTCGCCTGTATCTCCTACATCAAAGTTATCACAGAAACGGTTCTTCCAAAAAGTGCCTATAAATGATCTTGAGAACAAATTCTGGGAAAACAGATGTGTGATCTTTCAATAGCACTAAATAGATGCCAGTAATTCATGGCATGGAGAAAAAGGTCAGAAGGACCCCCTTTACCTCTGAACTTTTCTATTTTAGTAGCTGCATAACACTTCAATAGTTAATAAAGCTGAGCAGTCTGTACTGCAAGATAGAAGGAAAAACTCACAGGTTGGTCTTTAGAAATGTCAACTCTTACCAAACTTCAGAGACGATGATGCTGGGGACATAAGGCTATGGGTCTCAGCTTATGCCTGTGCAAACATAAACAAGTATTGGATCACTCCTGAAATCTGATGGAAAAAGAACAAAAACAAAACTACGTATGTTGCTTTCTCAAAACACTGAAACAGCCCAGCTTATCTTATTGAAGACTCATTCATATTAATCTGTCCCATTTCTTCCACTGAACCGAGGTGGTCTAGACTAAGACATGCACTTACTGTATTTTAGATGACAAGGGTTTCCACAATGTAGCTCCCTTCAACAAATTTCATCAACATTTATATGAAAATGTTCAGATGGTGTAATAGTAATGAAGTCACGAGACAGATGGTAAAATCAATTGTCAAAGAAATTCTTTATAGAATTCCTAATTTTGGCACTGTTTGCTCCATGAGCTAGCGGGGGGGGGGAGCTAATTATTAAGAAATAATCTTTTTTTCTCTCAAAGATAGGGCAGAAAAAAAACAACTGCTAAACCAATCAGATTCTCCAATGGTGCCAAGGGAATTTTTCCATTGATTTCTACCTTCTTGCTCTTGCTGGTCCTTTCCTAATGCTAAAAAATAAATGTTCCTCACAGTGAGTACAGCCAACTCATGATATCCTATTCCATCTTAACTACAAGATGAATGGAATACTGCAGAATCTATATCCTACACTGGTTTTATTCTCACATGACATTGAGGGGCCATCTCCTTGCATGTGCACATCTAATGCAAAGCAGTTGAACTCCCTGAAGTACATCAACATGACTTTTAATACTCGAGACTTTGGGTCTCCCTGGTATGGTATGTCACAGCTGATTATAAGACAATTTCTGAAAAGCGGTAGCTTAAGTTGGGGGTGAGGGTGGAAAGACTTTGGGTCTGAAAACCTGTATAATATGAATCCTAATGAAGTGTGTGACCTCAGGTGATTTATCAGCCCCTCTAAAATAGATGGACTACAGCATTTCTGAAGCCTCTTCTTGTTCTGCACACTATGGCCTTCATCTTTTACTACCATATGTGCCATTTCGTTGTTGGAGAACTGTTCAAAAATGGCTAATGGCTCAATTACAAAAATCTACCAATCCTGCCTAAGCGTTAAGCTTGTCCTTGAAACTGTTAGCACATCTAAGTATAAACCTTTCTTTGCAGATTCCAGCACATGTGGTAAGCTAATTACCCAACTAGCACAACAGGGCAGACAGAATATAGTCATGGGGCAATGGACCTGTTTTTAAGATGCTGAAATATGCCTTGTAAAGCCCGTAACACAAACCTAAGACTTTATCACCTGAGTGTCTTCACTTCCCCTGCCCACACCTCCTTTATTTGGCTCATTTAAACTACAGTCCATGAAGCAGTCAAGGGAAACCATCTCGAAAGCTTGTTGAGTTTATTCCTAGGCTACAGAACCTACATACATCCAGGGGAACTTGATGACTTACCTAAGTTTTAGAAATATTAGCTAAAGATTTTAATACTCATTTTAAAAATTAAAAATGAGTTGTCTGCTAATTTTTGTCTATTATGAAAAGAGGTTTTGAAAGTTCCAGAAAAATATTGGAACTTGAGAATCTTCCAATCACTCCCTAGTTACACTGTATGCAACACTGGACACTAACATGTATATTCTTCAAGAACATACAAATCCTTACACTAAAAGCATAGAAAATGTAAATAACCAATTCACATTTCTCTCGTTTGGCGATTAGGCCAAGATGGGTTTTATGTTTCTGAAGCAATCTACAAGGCCAAGATGGAGATTGCAGAGGAAGGCACCAAGTCATCTGCAGTCACAGGTATATTCGCAATGCTCAGTGGTCCTCAAACTGCCTACCCACCTACCATGGTCAAGTCTTACCAGCTGAATCTCTAGTTGTAAACTAAAATCCATATCTGGTATAGCATTAAAAAAATAAAGGAAAAAGAGAAAAAGAAAAAAAGCTGACAGGAGGCAAAACTTTTTGACTATCCATTTCAAAAGGATATGTACCATTGCTCCATCAAATAGAATCATCCTGAATTCCATCTTCAGTAAGGAGGCTATTTCATGGAATACTTTGAAAATAAGACACAGGATTGGCTAAGTGA
>NW_008360316.1:154426-159507 GCF_000622305.1 Nannospalax galili | reverse complement strand
ATATAGATAAGAGGGGTTTTTTTATAAAAAATTATAAAAAAAAAACAAAGGTGTGGGAAAGAGAATTTTTTTTTATTTTTTTTTACCAAAAAAAAAAAAAAAAAAAAAAGAAATGCAATAGGATTCCAATCTTCATCTTTTCTGCAGCACTGTTGTTACTGAAGAGGTCTTGGGATACCTGTTTTTAAAGCAGATCACCCTTTCATCTCTTTCCTGAGAGAATCAAGCACAGGTATTACAGTATATTTTTCCAATGGACTAACCTCCAGCAATTCCGGCTCATTTGTTCACTACTGTCTAACACAAGCATTTCTTCTGTTTCTATGGTATTTTGTAGCCACTGTATCTTACAACCTGAGAAAGGAGGATTATTTCATAAGTACAAGGGAAACTATTTTCCTTTGTGGTTTTGCATTCTTCCAACTCATTTGGAGTTAATGTAGATTTTTAAAAAATTCAGGTTTCTACTTCTAGGGAGACTAGACAACTTATGAAAATAAAATCATATATCTCGCCTTTTTTGTTGTTGTCTACTAGCTCTGTCATTCTGGCCTAGGAAGGAAGAGATTCTCAGTAAAGAGTTGTTGGCAATACTAAGTAGTATATTTAAAAAAATAGTACGGAACAAGACTAATAAAATCAAGCCAAGGTGGATCTACTGTATCTAAACATCAGGCATTACTTTTATTTATGGAGAGAAAAAATAATTCAAAAGTTAGAATGAAAAATACGCAGTTTTATACAAATTGTTAAGGAAATGCTCTCAACATCATTTTATCTGAGAATCATTTGCATACTGGCATAGTTTGTGCTGAAAATCAAAGGAACATTTTTTGTGATTAAAAAGGGTGCAGATAATCAATCATTCACTGGGAAATAATCTATCGGGGGATTATTTGCAAAGAAGAGTTTGTAACAGAATATATCCACTTAGTATTTCACCATGATTATCCCAATCCCAGTGATTATGATCAGAAGAAAATGGCACTTATCACGCAGAACAAGAAGCAGATGTTCTCTCAGAAGGGACATGTCAAAAGAACAAAAGGAACCCCCCCCCCAAAAAAAACTTAAGAAATCAGAGAGGACTAAACTTTAACAGAAGGGGCACTGTCAAAAGCTCATATCCAGAAAAGGGGAGACACTTAAGAGTCCAGTTTTAGAATTCAAGTATATAAAAACTATGCAATATTGTTGAACTAGGAAAGGACACGTCACAATTTCAATGATATAATTTTCAACCGACTTAGTAATTAGAATGAAAATGCACATCTTATCAAAAGCCAGTGCCCTAATCCACAACAGATGTAAATATAGTCCTTAGAATTCATTTACTTTTCTTTCTGGAAGGTAATTACCCACATCACCCAAGGCAATGTAGCTACTCTTCTGATGGTGTTACTGAAGAGATTGTAAGAATCTCAGCCAAGACTGGAGAAATGACTCAACATTTAGAGGAGTGCCTACTGCTCTTGCAGAGGACTGGGTTCATTTCCTATCACCCATATGCAGCTCACAACTGTCTGTAACTCCAGTTCCAGGGGATCCAACACCCTCTTCTGACCTCTGAGGGCACCAGGCATGCATGTACACATACCTATGTGCAGGCAAAACATTAATAAACATAAAATAAAAACAAATCTTTAGAAATCTCAGCCTTCATCCTGCCAAGTTGATAAATCTTACTGATAGTATCAATTAATGAATCAATCAACAGATGGGACTTGTGGGGAACATTGAGAAAAATTCTCTGAAAACCTCAACCTTTCCAAGAGTGTCATTGGTTCAGCATAGTATCATTCAGTGATGTAAATGGCTTAGAATACAAGACAACCCCACCCCCACCCCCGAGATAGGCTTCCTTACCTTTGGTCAAGAATTCTGGAAATTTCACTAGTTTAACTAACCTGCTCATCATTTTTTAAAACACAAACGTTTTGGTTTTGGTGGGTTTCAAACTTTGCGACAATATTTTAGTATGAGGATATAAAGAGTTTTGTGCCTGAGAAAGGACAAAAGGAGACAAAAGAAAATGCTACTTTCCAGGTCCCTTGAGGATTCATTCTGGAAAAAATGATGCAAAGGCCAAGGTCTAAGTAACTAAGTAATTCATTGGCAGCCAGGGAAACATAACTTTCAGATAAGGAAAGCTGCCAATTATTGGAAAAGACTGAATCTTTGCCCTAGATATTATTTAAGTATAAAGTTCTATCTGAATGACTTCTGTTTTCAATTGATCTCAGAATATACATATAATTTCTAACCTGATAGTAAATCTGAATTTTAGTACTTTTGTTGAATTTACCAATGTGACTGAAGAGATTACTTTAATAATCCCATCTCTAAATTAGATAGTCCTTTACTTCAAGGTATTCTGAAGAGGTAAGAAAGGTTTAAGAATTGCATATGAAAATACTACATGATATTACACTAAATGCTTCTTTTTCTTGACAGGGGTTGTCTTCAGTATTGGGAGAGTTTCAAATCCCCTTGACTAAAATAGCAGATCTCAAGAAAGTTCTTCATTTTCACATAGGCCTTCCTTTATAAATATCTGCAGTTTTCTCTGTTATACCCTTGAAATGTAAAAAAAAAAAAAATTTTTTTTGATAAAATGTAAAAAGAGCACAGGATTTCCAAATATTATTAACCTAAAAATAATTCAATTTTTAAAAATAATTTTGGGAATGTATTTTTCCCTCTCTTAACCCAAATCTAAAACTTTTAACCTTTTCTATTGGTTACCCCACCCACCCCACCCACTAAAAGGCACAGCAGTGATCATGAATGGGCAAATGAATCAGGTCACTGGGTCATATCCTCAGTAAGGATACACAGCCCTGTTAGACTGAGAGGGTGGAGAACGAAGAGTGTCATACGTCCTCCTCCTGTGCAACTCCGGGAAAACAGAATGAGCAAAGTCATCTTAAACATGCTTCCTCACCATCAGCTTCTAAGTAACACGGTTAAGTGTAAGAACTGCAGAGCAGAATGAAGAGATGCCCTCTGAAATCATCACAACATGGCATCAAACTGCTAGGCTATAGGCTAGACATGTCAGAATATGTGTTATACTCCAAACCTGCCACTCCCTCACTAATGGCTAAGTTTGGTGTCATCCACAATCCTATGAAAAAGGCTGAAGGGTTGAAGGGTGGTAAGAAGCCAGTAATATCCAAAGTTGTCTACTTCTAAAACTGCTGTTTAAAAAAGTGGAAATTGTAGTGTGTTGGTGTGGCCAACAAAAACTACGAACACAGTAAAAAGACAACACAGACTGTGTAACATGTAATCACATTGGTTTAACAAATATGACTTCAAGTTGTGTATTTTTCAATGCTAAAAAGCAAGGCCTTTAAAATTCCATTGTTTTAGAATGTGTTTAAGTGATTACTTTAAATGGGATTATTTCCTAAACCACACAAGAGTAAAATAGAGCATTTATTGATGGAATAACAAAAGTGCTTTCTTAAATATTCTTCAAAATACATTTGTACAACTTACAATAATATATCCAAAATAACTGTATATACAAAACATTACCTAGTTTTTAATGTATGTGCTTTTTTTGTCCCCAAAAATTACAAAGTAATTTCTTTTACTTTTTTTTTCCTTTTTTCTTTTTTTCTTTTTTTTCTTTTTTTGGCAAAGTTCAACCTTAACAGAGGTGAGCATTTTAAAGGTTGATTTAAGAAAATAGAACCTGAGGGAAACTGACACGCAAGAGTCAATGGCGAGCAGATCTGGAGGGGTAGTTTTAGTTTGTTAAATAAAAATGTTTTTAGAGTGATACTTTTCACATTACAAAAATAAACCAAAATGAAGAAAAGGTCACTGTAAAATGATGGAAAAAGATCTGTAGACTTGCTTTAGTATTTCAAATAGCCAACAATGCATGTCAAAAAATGAACGCAAGGTTACAACAGTCTTGTATTTACTTTGTATTTGGAGAAGATAATGAAATAAGTGGCCACATTCTGTTTTCTTTTAATTGCTATTAATATGGTTGATCTGATTGGCTCTTCGATGAATTTCATCCAAAAAGTTCTCCAGTTGTTCTATTAGCATTCGTTTTTTAAACCTGTATGAGAGAAACAATAGCATCCTCAATCACTTTTTAATGACAGCACATACCAGCATGTTTAGAACAGAAAAACTAGCTCTGACGATTTTTTAAAAAATGAAATGAAAATGAAAAACAACACTCATAAAATCTCTGGGGACTCAAAAGATAAAGCTCTCGCAGCCCAAGTCAGATGACCTGAGTTCAATCCCCTCAACCCATGTGGTAGAAGAAGAGAACCAACTCAGGAAAGTTATCCTCTGACCTCCATACATGTGCTATAGAACACACGCATACATACACACATACACACACACACACAAATTAATTTTTAAAAAATACTCATAAAATCTCTGGGGACTCAAAAGATAAAGCTCTCGCAGCCCAAGTCAGATGACCTGAGTTCAATCCCCTCAACCCATGTGGTAGAAGAAGAGAACCAACTCAGGAAAGTTATCCTCTGACCTCCATACATGTGCTATAGAACACACGCATACATACACACATACACACACACACACAAATTAATTTTTAAAAAATATTTATTAGATCAATAGAAGATAAGGTGCCCTTTTATTGAATACAGCAAAGTAATAGGAACTTAGGAGAAACTTCTACGGTTTCATAAAGCAGCCACCTTTCTAAATCTTTCGATATTTTTCTAGTTTTCGTCCTCTGAAAGGAGAAGAGAGCTTTAGAGTAATGATCTTAATCAGCAAATTGCCCTCTCCCATCAAACACAGGGTTTTTCCTTTGACTAAGAATGTAGCTGCAGTTACCACCTGCTTTGGATAGCTTTGTCACTAGGCAATGGATATTGAATAATCCAATCCTGCTCTATTTAAATGTGGTCATTATCAGATATCCTGCTTGTTTTACTTCTTCGTTAGGATGATATGCCAATAACTGAGAGTAATGTTCTCATCCAATATTGAAATTAAAGATAAGAGACTATGAAACTAAAACTTACATTGGAAAAATTAAAGGTGAGCTGTGGTAGGGGTTGAGTTAGACAAAG
>NW_008360316.1:133382-154224 GCF_000622305.1 Nannospalax galili | reverse complement strand
CGTCTCAAAAAAAAAAAAAAAAAGAAATTCCTTACTTTTTCTTGGTTACTAACTGCCTTTAAAATTTCTGCATTAACCTACCATCTTAGAACATAGAACAGATATTTTCTGTAAATGATTTAAAGTTTCTTTAAAATTTCTTTTTCAAAAATTTTATGTGTGAAAGTTGGGTACGGTGGCGCATGCCTTTAGTCCCAGCACTTGGGAGGCAGAAGCAGTTGGATCTCTGTGAGTTTGAGGCCAGTCTGGTCTACATAGTGAGTTCCAGGCCAGCTGAGGCTACAGGGAGGCCCTGTCTCAAAAAGGTCAAAAAAATTTTTTTATGAGTGTGTTGCCTGCATGTATACAAGTGTACCTGTGTGTGCAATGTGTGTTGGTTCTCTTGGAACTGGAGTTATGGACAGTTGTGAACTGCTGTGTGGGTGCTGGGATTCAAACCCGAGTCTTCTGCAAGAACAGTAAGTGTTCTTAACCGCTGGGCCATCTCTCCAGCCCCAAAATAAATTAATTTTTAAAAAAATCTTCTGGGGGCTGGAGAGATGTCTCAGTGGTTAAGCACACTGACTGCTCTTGCAGAGTACCTAGGTTCAATTCCCGGCACCCACATGGCGGCTATGAATCGTTCTTAACTCCAGTTCTAGGGAAATCCGAAGCCCTCTTCTGATCTCTGTGGCACTGCATGACACAGGTGCACTCACATACATGCAAGCAATACACTCATACACATAAAATAAAAACAATAAATAAAATATTAAAAATAAATAACCAATGTTTAAAAAAATCTGGAAGATTTATAAACTACTGAGTGTGTTTTTCATTTTCATTTCATTAAAAAAAAAAAAAAATCTTCCCCAAAGCCAGAAGAGAATTACAGTTTTTCCTTAGAATAAATAATCTAGTCCTAGGAACAGTGGAAGAGGGTTATTCCTCCTACCACCAAAAAAGGAAAAGAAAAATACCAATATATACGAGGACTCTAAACATTCCAGTAAAACTCCCAAAGCAGTTACTGCAATATCATCTTCTAACTCTTTGAAGACTAAGGCAGAAGGATCTTAAGTTTGAGGCCAGTTTACATAGCAAGACTGTCTTAAAATCAACAACAAAAATCCAGGACATGCTTTGAACTGACCAAAGGACAGAGTTGTCATAAAGACCAGAATAATTTAAATATTCCAAATTAAAAGAAAAGTTCCAGCCTTATCTTGATCATTCAAAGTGGACTATGCCCAAGCCATCCCAAAATAAGAAAAAAGTTAATGTTTCAATCTAAGACCTTCACAGACAGGTAGCGCTATGCTTCCACTTGGAAGATCAGATACATAAATCCCAAGTTTAATCATAATACTAAAATTAAGTCCTGAAGGAAAAATTAAAATGTATTTTAAAGCTTATGCAAGTATGTTTTCCAATTAATTGTACTCACAGCCTCATCTACAAATGAGCCTTAGTTCACATTCCGTGCACTTAAGTACACAATCTGCTTGACTACATGCCATTCATGTAAAAATAAACTGCATTCAAATATTACCTTTCAAGGTTATTTCTAATCACCAACAATTACTAATATAGAAAAGAAAAAATTAAAGGCTTACAACACCACTGAAAAACAGAGAAGAATTAAGAATTTTCCAAAGTACGTAATAATTTACCGTAAAAAGACCCATAAATTCTGAAGAATTTGTATAGTCATTTCAATGAACAAGTTTCAATGAACAAAGGAAAAGAAACCTCATATCAAGTGTATCAAATGTATGCATAAATACCACAGGATATAACAGAATAAAACATCACACATGCAAAGGGAAATGACTTCATTATCATTTCATAATGTCCAAGTTCTTTACCTGGATGCTTCCTTAATAACATTCTGTAAAAATATTAGCCTTGTTTGTAAACTGCCTTGCACATGCTTCAGTAGAGTGAAGATTCTTTCATATTCTTAAATCAAGAGAAAAAAAAACAATTTAGTGACTTTTATTTGTATTCTTACAACGTTTCTCCTGCAGCTTCTTCATACTGAGATATGCTCAAAAATATTCTACATAAAAATTTTATCACTTGTTAAAGACTCTGTAGAACATTACTAACATACGTGCAAGAAAATATTTATCAACGCAACTTAAACAACTTGCCAAGTATTACAAAGGAAGAAGTTCTCAATAATCTACCAAACAAAATATAGAGGGATAAATTAAAAAGTTCTGCAATAGTACCAGAAAAAGAGGCAAATGGTCTTTACAAAAATCATCTTTATCATTTAAATTCTAAACTCTAACTAAGATGGTGGGGAACAGGTAAAGGTACTGCTTCAATTTCGAGTTTCCCATGTAACTCCCCCAAGGGTCACACAAGCTCTTGAGCACCAAGGCCTTACCTGCTTCTGGCCCACCCACTTTTCACTGTATCATCATAGCCATTATCTGTTATTTCTTGAATGAATGACCATAATATTCAAAATTCTCATGCCCACAGAGTTCTTTCAAATTCATGACAGACATGGTTTAGAGGCCGAAACATATTCCTGGTTACTATCATAGTAATCATAGTTTATACAAAGGTACCAGAGAAGAACTTCACAGACAGTTCATTTTGCTTTGTTTTTGTTTTGGGTCTGTTTGCTTTGGGAGTGTTGGGAACTAAACTCTGAGCTATTATTTGTCAGCCCAACACCCATACCCAATAATTTAATAATATTCACCACATCTTTGGGGGTGTTATTTTGTTCTATTAAAATTTCAACTGCTGCCAGGCATGGTGGCACTCGCCTTTAATCCCAGCACTCGGGAGGCAGAGGCAGGCGAATCGCTGTGAGTTCAATGCCAGCCTGGTCAACATAGTGAGTTCCAGGCCACCTGGGGCTATAGGGAGACCCTGTCTCAAAAAGACCAAATAAAATAAAGTAAAAAAATAAAATAAATGAAATAAAATTTCAATTGCTGGTTAAATACTAGCCAAAACTCTGGGTCCCTGTCAGGGCAGCTACATGTAATTTATCCATGGATCTTCTTCCGCTACCAGTCCTTGCTGTCTGCCAAGCTCTGGTACCTTGAACTTAACAAGATTATTCAGCATCTTTTAGCTAAATAAAGAGTTATATCTTACACAGTTCAGATACTATTCAAGATTGATCTAGAATCAGACGTATACTTTCAGTGAATTTGACTTGTTTCTTTTCTTATTTTGAGCACACAGATAAAGTAAACCCAAGTTCTGTCTCTAGTTATACATACTTCTTCCTGGCTTCCGGATCTCTTTCATTATTTGTGCTTTTAGTTCAGTGTTGACCTCTTCATGGCTTCTGCAATGCATCAATTTCTTTCCTTTGTTAAGTGAAGATGCTGGTATATTCTCTTCAGCACACTGTTCTTTATTCCTTGGCTCATCATGATTTTCTAAAAACCCACCAACATTGAGGTCATTGCTTCCTAAATGGTCATGACCAAGAGCCTCCGTGTGATTGGTTGGTCGTTCCAGAAGATTAGCTGGAGATGCCGAAAATTCTGTATCCATAGCATGTGGTGTCATGTCTGATGTAAGTTGGTCTGCAACATGATTTTCAACTACATCATCAGCTGTTGAATCATTAGTGGTTTCTGAAAGCAAAACCACAGATATAGGGGTAAATTGAGATCTGATACCAAATAACAAAATAAAACTGCTACAAAGTAACATGACTGAAGCAAATCACAACTCATTTCCTAGGCTTAGGCACACTAATAATGTGACATGGTTTTTAAGCTTTGCCAAAGATATAGTGCATGAATGTGAGACATTCACAATGAAGAACTGGTACAATTTTGCCCTTAGGAAGAAATTAAGAGCAAAGCTAATTCTAATCAGCTTTCAGTTCTCTGCTTTATTCTATCAATTTTATTGAACAAGTAAGTTTCAGTACTTTTAGTGAAAAATCTTTGGCCAAAATTATCATGGTCACCTTTACCTTAGAGAATTCTACCTAATTCCAGCCTATCTCTATCTTACACATTATCCTTTGGAGACAAAAGTAAACACTGAACAGTTTATACTGCTCAGAATTTTGTGGGGAACGTAACCATCAAATAGGGCACATTTCATAGTCCATGGTTTTCTAACAATCCTTTTGGTCCCCATTAATTGAGCAATGCCATGTAATCTGTGTCTACTTTAGTTCCTTAGACAAGAAGATCCAAAGCTTACATGCTTGCTATTGAATGACAGATTATCAGATTTGCTCCCTTCCTGTCTCAATGTAAATTCCCTGTTTATGCATATATTTCCTTGTATGCCCATCCCACAAATCCACTGCTTGCCTTCTTCCATGAGCTCCTCACTCCTTTCTAAAATCAACCCATGATTTGCAAACACTTTTTTTTTACTCTACATCACTTCTTTATTACTCTCAGACAAGATCAAAGTCTAAACATTACCAACAATAATTTCTGCTTTAATGGAAACTCAGCTCTCCTATTGGAGAAAAGAGAAAAAGAAAAACAAAGCAAAACCAAAACTGTTCTTTCTCAAGCCTGGATTAGAAATTCTTTTCTCTAACAAGCTGCCCCCCACCCCCATGCCCATGGACTTAAAAGCAGAACATAGTCTGCTGATGCCTTCACCCTCACTTCTGAACGTAATTTCAAAATTTCTACGTCACCATTACAAAAACTCTAGCTCTTCTGAGGCTCAATTTGTCACCTATCTACTCTCCTCATCATATAGGCTTCACATTGATCCCAGAAGACATCGTCTGGCACTTCATTCACTACACATTCTCAAGTACATCCTGACACTCTCCTTACTACTTAAAGTGTGATGTGTGGACAAGTAGCATTAGCTCCAGTAGAGAGCTTTCTCAGAAAAGTTCATCTTGGGCCCCATCCTAGATTTGTGCGAGATGTGGTAGTTTTAACTAGAACCTCTAGATAATTCTAATCCATGCCTGTTTGAGAGGCCTGTGGTGACAATGTCTTAATGATCATCTATTAAAAAAAAACCAAAAACTGATCTACTGTCCAGGGACCCATACTCTACAGACTCATTCTCTGTGTTTTGCTTTCCTGACCTTCTGTTGCATAAGGGAGCTAGCTTCACCAATGAGAACTGAAAGATGCATTAGTGTTTTCTTCATCCCTTGTTCTATGTTCCATAAGCCTTAGGTGCACAGGTTGCATCCTAGATGTGCCACTTAGATTTGGGCAATTCACAGACAATGTTGTGGAACTCTGTAATGTAATTATCTCTGTCTCTTGAAAAAGAAGCTTCTTTGATGGGTAGTGACTGGGATATTTGTCTATAGATTTAAGGATCCATATTACATTTGTCTAGGGATGTGACAGCCTTAGAATTTTCTCTAAGGTTTCTGACTTCTCCAGTTACGTGTATTTGGTTAGGTTTATAGTACCACACACGTTTCCTCCCATTGAGTCCAATTAGGTAGCTGTTGATTATCCCCAAGATAAAAGTGCCATTACTGCATCAATGTTCTCCCTTACAAGCTTGCATAGTGCTCTCCAAAGCTAAGAGAACTAGCCTTCAGGGGAGGTGACTTCCAGGTCAGTTCCAGCCCCAATGCGCCAAATCCTGTGTCAAAAGTATGTCCTGCCGTCAGCAATAGGGTCTTACCTCCAAGTTCTGGGAGGCAATCAAGGACTGTGGCAATAGCCTGTGTGATTTTGGGAGTCTCTTAAGACTACTCTGGCCAACAACTCAAAGGAAGGTTTCTCCTGTCTAGTACTGTTTCTTGTTATATAGTCTTATTTCTTGTTATATAGTCTTCAGCTATACTCAAAATCTACCCACCTAGGGCTCAGGGATCATTACAAAAGAGGGGGTGGAAAGATTGTAAGAGCCAGGGAGGAGGTGCATGAGCATATGGATATAGACCTATATATAGGCTCCTGGGCCTCTTCTCATACAACCTCTAGCAATGGTGTCAGCATGCACAAGACCCAGGCAAACTTAAGCAGACGAAAACCCAGCACAGAACTGTGGAAATGAACAGCAGGCCCCAATCTTAGTCGAAGAATTATTGGCAGCTGATTACTGCTGGGTGAGGAAGAGCTGATCTTCTTAAAGGGAGAAGGCTTCTAGATAGGCTGACTAGATCCCAGTGGATTAACTTGCACTGAGGGACATCTGGGGATACTAACTTTACATGATAGGCCTTAACACAAATGACAGAATGTATGAACTCCAGTGGAGAGGCTATGGGAGGGTACCAAAGGGGAAAGGCGTATAAAGATGATTTTCTGTATGAAATACACAAAAATTCAATAAATAAAAACAAAAACTTGACTTCTGACCTTAGCAGACTGCCTGAGAGTGCCTAGATCTGGTCTCCTCGTGGTGGTAAGCTTCCTGAACCTCACCATGTACCTCCCCCTACATTAAGACCAGATGTGGTCCCTCATACTGTTCCAGGGCTAGGCTTCTCTGCCCTTAGGTAGGGGCCCAGACTGTAGGAGACGGCCTGAGAGTATCTGGATCTCTACTCCACATGGTGGTGAGCTTCCCAAATCCTGCCATGCCTACCTGCCTACATCGGGACTACCTGCATTCCATCCCAGGGCTAGGCTTTTCTGCCTTATAATAAGGGCCCACACCTTTGCAGACTGCCTAAGAGCACCCAAATAGAGCCCTCCCTTAGTAAACTTCCCAAACTGTGTTGTGACTATTTACTAGTAGGGACCCAGACCTTAGGAAAAAGCCTGAGAGTACCTGACTGGTGCCTGACTTGGGCACCTGAGGGAGCTCCTGAGTAGCTGCACTGAAGCCATCTGGTACTTGCAATATAAAATCGAAAGAGAGAGCCTGAAGCCTAGTCCAACAATCTTTACATACTCAATAAGAAATCAACCAAAGTACACCAATAATAGATAGAAGCAGATTTCAACTCAACAAAGAAAGTCACTTTATTCTGATCAAAGGAACAACTGACCAAGAAGATATTACAATCATGAACATATATGAACCAAACTCTGGTGCACCCAATTTCATAAAAACAGTACTATAGGACTTTAAGACACAGATTAACCCCAACTCAGTAACAGTAAGGGACCTCAATGCTCTAGTATCTCCATTAGACAGGTCAACTGGACAAAGAATAAATAGAGAGATAACTAAATTAAATGATATCATACATCAAATGAACCTAACAGACATCTACTAAATATTCCACCCAAACAGCAAAGAATAAACTTTGTATTCAGCACCCCATGGAACTTTCTCTAAAATTGACCAAATACTGGGGCACAAAACAAACCTCAACTAATACAAAGAAAAAGTGAAATAATTCCATGCATCCTATCAGACTACAATGCAATAAAGCTTAAAGTCAACACCAGAAGAAACCCTAGTAAGTACACAAACTCTGGAGATTAAGCAACACACTTATGAATTAAAAAAATCATCCTAAAGTTCACATGGAAGCCCAAAAGACTCCAGGATAGCCAAAGCAACCTTGAGCACAAAGATCAATGCTGTGGGCATTACTACACCAAATCTCAAACTGTATCACAGAACTATAGTCATAAAACAGCATTTTACTGGCACAAAAGGATGTTTGGGTCCTCAATGGGACATCACTGAAGACCCAAACACGCAATTTCAGCCATCTGATATTTGATAAAGGTGCCAAGAACACACAATGGAGGAAAGACAGCATCTTCAACAAACGGTGCTGGCAAAACTGGATCTCCACCTGTAGAAGAATGAAACTAGACCCTTATCTTCCACCTTGCACAAAAGTCAACTCCAAATGGATCAAAGGACCTTGTGTGAAACTTCAAACTCTGAAACTGTTACAAGAAAACACTGGCAGTAACCTATAAGACATAGGTGTAGGAAAGGACTTTTCTAAATTGGACATCAGTTGCTCAGAAATTAAGGTCAACAATCAACAAATGGGACTTCATTAAACTAAAAGACTTCTGTACAGTAAAAGAAACAACCAACAAAATGAAGAGAAAACCCAGAGTGGGAAAAAACATTCAACAGTGGCACATCTGACTGACAGGTTTAACATCCAAAATATATAAAGAACTGAAAAAAACAAAGAATTTTTTAAAAAGGCCCAATTAATTAAAAAATGGGCTAAAGATCTGAACAGAAGAGTTCTTTCTCAAAAGAAGAAAGATGGCTAAGAAACAGCTTAAAAAGTGTTCAACATCTTTAGTAATTGGGGAAATGCAAATTAAAACCACCTTAAGATTTTATCTTACCCCAGTCAGACTGGCTAGCATCAAGAGAACAAACGATATGAAATGCTGTGGGTAAAGGGAATGCTCATTCACTGCTGGTGGGATTGTAAACTCGTGCAACCCCTATAGAAAGCAATGTGGAGAACTCTTAAAAGCCTAAAAATGAACCTACCTTTTGACCCAGCTATACCACTCCTTGGCATATACCCCAAGGACTTGTCCTATTGCAGAGATACTTGTACATCCACGTTTGTTGCTGCTCTTTTCACAATAGCTAAGAGATGCAAGCAACATAAGTGCCCCTCAACTGATGAGTGGATAATGAAAATGTAGTTCATTTACACAATGGAGTTCCACTCAGCAGTAAAGAAAGATGAAATCTTGAAATTTACAGGTAAATGGATGGAACTAGAAATTGTTATACTAAGTGAAGTAACACAGACTCAGAAAAACAAACAACAGATTTTTCCTCATTTGTGGTTCTTAGCACCAAATACTTATAAGCATGTACATATCTTGATGTAATTGCAGGAATCAGGAAAATGGAAAGTAACCAGGGAAGTAAAGGGACAGAAGGAACTTGAGAGAAAAGAACAGTAGGAGGCAGGTATTACTAAGGAAGAAATGTGTAAAATGGGGATAGTTAAATGGGAGGAGGAAAGGAAGGACTAGTCAAGGAACTATGGGGATAAAGGGAAAGAAGGTGCTCAAGAGAGATGGGAACATAACAGACAAGAATTATCAAGGGAAAAAAAGAGAAAATGGGGATACTTTAAATGGGGGAGGGCATGGAGGGAGGGTTAGACAGGGAGAGAGAGGAGAGATAAATAATGCCTACATAGTATAAAAAACCAGAGGAGTCATATTAGTCCAAAAACCTACTGAAAAATTAAAATTACACAGAAGGGTATTATTAAGGGAGAAATGGGGAAAATGGGGGCACCTTAAATGGGGAAAGCATGGTGGAAGGGTTAGACAATGTGAGAGATAAATAATGCCTAGCTAGTTTTAGAAAACCAGAGGGAACCATATTAGGCCAACAACCTACTGACAAATTATACATACAACCAGATCAAAGAATGTAATATATGTTTAGGCAAGGTTTATCTGAGAGCGTTTGGTCTTTGCCCAAGCTCTGTCTACATGGCAGATGGTAATTAAAAGTACCAGACTGGTGGAACTAACCCTCTTGGATGTTTAACTAAGGCCTCATACTACGAGGCCTATACTAATTTGGACAGAGGGACATAAAGGACAGTTTTTGCTCCTTTCCCTCCTAGATTGGCTAAGTTCCAGGGGACTATAAGCATCTCTCAAAATGTCCTGTAACTGTAGTGAGTCAGCTGTCCTCTTGAGCAAGGAGGCCGTGGAGACCCCACCAGATGAACCTGAACCAGTGTTCAGTCTACAAAGAGGAGGGTCAACACAGAGGAAACATTTCCTCCATGCTTCCAAGCAAAGCCAGCTATGATTGGGCAGGACCTTTGACTTATCTTCACATAGATGGAACTGGTAAAAGAAGGAGCGAGGGCTCCTCCCAAGCCCATGTTACCCCTGAGGAACAGATTCTCAAACAACCGTAAGAGTAAAAATAAATTGGTTTATCTAGGCCAATTGTAGGGTCTTAAATACCCAAGAGGAAAATATAACCAAAGATTAATGGGGTCAATATAATTTTTTAACAGTCCATATGTAAAGCTAAAGGCTACATAACAAGAAACAATGCCAAACAGGAGATACCTTCCTTTGAGTTATTGGCCAGGGTGGCCCAAAAGACTCCCAGACAGTAACCCAGCACAGAACTGGGAAAACAAACAGCAGACCCCAATCTTATCTAAAGGAATATTGACAACTGATTGCTGCTAGATGAGGAACAGCTGATCTTCCTAAAACAAGGATCTCTAGATAGGCTGACTAGATTCAGCAGACAGACAAGCACTGGGGAAGGGCTGGGGGCACCGACAACACAATGGACAGTAAAAGGGATGACAGAGTATATGGGCTCCAGTGTGGGGGAGGAGGGAGGCTATGGGAGGGTGCCATTTAGGAAGTGGATATATAGATTAATAAGATTGTGTGGGATGTTCTGTATCTCACACATACACACACACACACACACACACACACACACACACACACAAAAATCAACAAATTTTTAAAAAAGACATATTTGAGGAGGAAGCATAAAAATGTGTTAAATAGTAGAGGTGATAAACATTACCAGTGAAATCTACCTGATGACTTTATATCCATACTCAGGTATTAAGGATCCAAGTATAACCTACTGTGACTAGTGATAATCAGATACACAGAGATTAAAGACATCTGTTAGTAGCATTAAAAATGTAGGAAGCAGCATATTTTAAAATGAAATGGAGATCTTCTTTAAAGGGTAAAAACTCAATTTTATGTCTTACAGTGTTTATACTGAGTTCAATATTGTATAATTGTATTAATTCAACTGTGAACCTAAAAATTTACAGCCACTTTTGAAAGAGATGTATCCTTGCTTTGGAATGTGTTACTGAATATGTTAAAGCTGTAATGAAATGCTTCTTCTAATCATGTGGTTATTAAATTAAAAAAATTACACATACAATATCTTTACATGAGTCCATGTGTATAGCTGAAGGCTACAAAACAAGAAACAGAGAAACCTTCCAGTTTTTGGACAGGGTAGTCCAAGAAACTCCCAAAATTACACAGGCTATTGCCACAGACCTTGATTGCTTCCCAGAACTTGAAGGTAAGACCCTATTGCTGAAGACAGGACAAATTTCAGACACACAGGATTTGGAACAATGGAGCTGGAACTGACCTGGAAGCCACCCTCCTGAAAGCTAGCTCTCATAGCTTTGGAATGCACTATGTAAGCTTGTAAGGCAGAACATCAATCAATGGTCCAGTCCCAGCTTCAAGGCCTAATAACCACAACAATGACCAGCTCAGCAAACAGTGATGCAATAGTGGCACTTTTATCTGGGGTCAATCAACAGCTACCTAATTGGCCTTAAAGCCCAAGCCTAAGTAGCACAGCTAGGATGCAACCTCTACACTTAAGGCTCACGGACCAAAGAACAAGGGATGAAGAGAACACTAATGCATCTTCCAATTCTCATCAATGAAGCTCCCTCATGCAACAGAAGGTCCGGAACACAAAAAAATCATAAATGGCCCAAATGTAGAGAATAAGAGTCTACAGAGTACGGGTCCTTGGACAGGACTCCTATACTAAAATCCACCCACCCGGGGTTCAGGGACTATTGTGGAAATGGGGACAGAAAGATTGTAAAAACCAGGAAGGAGGCACATGACCATGTGGAAATAAGAGTCCTAGAGGCTCCTGGAAGAATCTTTACAATAAGTTCCAAGGCCACCCATAAGGTAGCTTCTGACTACCTTTTAGTTCTTGGTGTTTTTGACATCACTACTATAATGGAATTCTTTCAGGTTCCTTAATACATTTCTCTTTATATTGTTCTATTTACTCTCCTTAGGCTACTGTTCTAGCAAAGACAAATGTACAGCTTTACTTAATTCCCATTCATCCTTCAACATAACGTCTTCAGGTAAAGTGCTGTGATCCCATAAATCATTTCATTGTGCCAAATGCTCTCACAGTATATGCTGTTGTAACATTCCTCACATTTTCAATTACCTAGTCATTAGATAATTATATTAGTCATGTTTGAGTATTAATCATCAAAAAAATTATGATTTTCTTTCCTTGCCTATTATGAAAGCAGAGATCCCTACTGTCTTGTGCATTGCTATACCTCAATACCTAGTATTGTCTAAAGTATAATATGCATTTGATAATTAGTTGAATTTTCCTCAAACTGAAAAGCATGTTTTTGCTGGTAGTAATGATGCTTCTTCCCAAACCTATTTTTTTAAAATTAAATTTTGTAGTATTTCATACAGAATATTTCAAACAATCTGAATTATCTTTATAGCCCCGTCCCTACCAGCACCCTCCCATAGCCCCCACTGGAACCCATATACTCTGTCCTGGGTGTAAAGGCCCACTGTGTCAAGTCAGTGTCCCCAGACAATCCCCAGTGCCAAGTCCATCCACTTGTGGTCTAGTCAGATCCCTGTCATCTATGCATCCAAACACCTATCATTTTCTTTTTTTTTTCTTTAACAATTAACTTTGCACTTTATTTTTATTTTATTTTTTTATGTGTATGAGTGTATTGCCTGCATGTATGTGAGTTGTGTCATGCAATGCTGCGGAGGTCAGAAGAGGGCTTTGGATTCCCATGGAACTGGAGTTAAGGATGGTTTGTAGCTGCCATGTGGGTGCTGGGAATTGAACCCGGGTCCTCTGCAAGATCAGTCAGTGCTCTTAACTGCTGAGCCATCTCGCCAGCCTCTTCTTTTCTTTTTTTAACAGAGCATAGCATGGGGGTTTATTTACAGAAGAGTGGGCACCCCCACTCATTTACAGCTGCACTGGAAAGTCCACCCTCAAATATAGATCCTGTGACTTCCTGACAGCCGCAGAAACTGATGAGTGGTTAATGAAAATGTGGTAAATTTACACAATGGCGTTCTACTCAGCAGTAGAGAAAAATGACATAATGAAATTTGCAGGTAAACGGATGGATCTAGATACTAAGTGAAGTAACACAGACTCAGAAAAATAAATGATGTATGTTCTCCCTCATTTGTGGATCCTAGCACCAAATCCTTATAAGTGAGTGCATAAACTGATGCAATTGCAGGGACCAAGAATATGGAAGGGAAATGGAGGTAAAAAGAAAGAAGGAACCTGAGAGAGAAGAATAGCAAGATAAAGGTGTTACTAAGGGAGAAATATGTAAAGGGGGATAGTTAAAGCAGAGGGGAAGGAGGAGGGCTATACAAAGAACTACAGGAATAAAGGGGGGAAAAATTCTCCAGATACACAGTTTTAAAAAAAAAAAAGCCTCGGGCACAGAAGGAACCCTACGGGGATAGAATAGAAGAAAGTCCTTCCAGAAGCAATTTGGTTGTTAAATGAAAATCCCAGTGTCAGAGGTGGGTTGCCCCGCTATGAGCTGTTGGCCTGAGGGGCCCTAGAAGTCCCCAAAACAATAAAGACCATTGCCAATAGTGTTGGTTATATACCTGAAGTGGATGGAGGGACTCTACTGCTGAAGATACTGCTTGATGTGAGCACAGGAGAGGGAGAAATCAAGCTTGGAGTAAGCTGGAAACTCCCTGCCACTGGATGGGTGGCTTTCATGGAGCCGAAAGGCAATATTCAGATGACTAGGGGAGAATTGCTCCCAATAACTCTGCTCAACGACGGACCCCACATGTTACACTATTAATATACCAAAAAAGATGTTCCTGCTGGTGCAATAGTGAAGCATCTAGTGTATGTACAACCAGCAAATTTTTGATTGGATACAATGCCCACTCCTAGGGGTGGAACACACATCTGGTACTGTAGACTAGACCAAACCCTGTGGCAGGGGAGCTTATAGGCCCCAATGGGAAGCCACTGAAATTGTTTTGTTAGATGGATGTGATGCCCCTGCTAAAGTACCATCCAACCATTGGTATTTACAGCCATACGTTAAGTTATTATAGCAGCCACTGTTTAGATGTTCTTGCTTCTTGCTGTTTGTGTTTTTATAGTAAATGGAATCACACTGAAATGGGCCAACAGCCCATGGAAAACTGACAATGCAGACCAGAAAGTTCAGTGTCTTGCCACAACAGGAGGAAGATCATCCCCCCCCTCCCACCCCCCCCCCCAAGGCTCAGGGACTTCTGCGGAAGAGGTTGGCAGAAAAGAAAGAGCTGAGGAAGGGGTGGAATATTAACTAGAAGTGTCCTCCAAGCACTATGCTAGCAAGCTATAGTCACACCTCCTTCCCATGCTCATCAAGGAGTTGAGCGGGGAGTCAGTCACCCGTCCCACCCAATCAGTCAACCTTAGCTATATGTGGGGACGGGGCTAAGTATATATAAACCCAGAATGCCAGGAGGGACCTCTCTTACCAAAACCATTTTTAATACTTAAGATTTGCTAATGTCATTCTAGAGCATGACCCTTAATACAGTATCATGAATGAAATATGAAATAGTCAACTGTTCATTAAAAAAAAAAAAAAACACAAAAGCCAATTTAGAATAAACAAATAACTTATCTAGATACCACCGGACCTTACTGACCAAATTTTTTCTGTTTCTTTTACAAAAATCTCTTCCCTTAGGAATCCAAATATAGCAAGTAACATTTGAAAGCCCCCAAAGTGCTACCTTTATGAAGAGGAAGGGGTTTAACAAGATCTGGCTGTGCTTGAGTCACAGGTGCAGGTGGTCCTTTTCCTCCAATGTGATTGTTCACAACAGGGTTCTGCTGTCTGCTTCTTAGCAATGGAGACATACACCGGCGTCTTTTTGGGATTCCTTGCATATTTGGTTCTCCAGGTCGTTTATGCTTATTTTGAGGTCCAGCCACAAATTCATCTGCTTCATCTATCATCATACCCTATTGAAAAACACACATACATATATAATTTGCCTTGGATTTACATTTCAAAAATTTAATGTTTGTCAATTATTTTAAGTGACAAATAACTTCATATTTATAGCATACAATGTGATAGGTTGATCTATGCATTACAATGTAGAAAGATTTAATCAAGGTCTGACACAGTGGCTCAGCAAATAAAGGTACTTACTTGCTTTGCAAGCCTGGTGACCTAGGTTAGATCCCCAGTGGAAGAGAGAAACAACTCTACAAAAGTTGTCCTATGACCTCCTCACATGTACCTTGGCATATGTATACATGCACATGTACATCCACTAATAATAAATACATTTTTTTTAAAGATTTAATTGGGGCTAGAGAATGGCTCAGCACTTAAGATCACTTGCTACTCTTGTAGAAGACCTTGGCTCACTTCACTGCACCCTTGTGGTGGCTCACAACTCTAGTTCTAGGGGATCCAACTGATACCCTCTCCTGGCCTCCACATGCACATAGTGTATATAAACTCTCACTAAAACTAATTTCTCAACCCAAGACTTAATCATCATTTTCCCCTTGTTCACCATTCTCCTCATAGCCTCTGTGGTATCCACCTTTGTACTCTATACCCAAAAAAGGATACCATTTCTTGACTTTCCATACAATGTATGTGTGTGTGCATTCATGTGAATGTGAGAGTGCCACAGGGCACATGTGGCAATCAGAGGACAACGTACAGTGTCCATCCTCACTTTCTACTTTGTTTGAGACAGAGTCTCTTGTCAGTGCAGTATACACCAGGCTAGCTGGTCTACTAGCTCTTGCAATTCTCCTTACTCCAACTCCTGACTAGCTAGGAGTGCTGGGTTACAGATGAGCACTACTGTGTCTGACTTTTACATGGGTTCAAGGGATTCAAACTCAGGTTCTTATACTTGCACAGCAGTGAATATTTACCTACCAAGCCATCTCCCTAGTCCCTCCATACGATTTTTCAATGGTACAACTAATCTCATTTCTACTTAAAACAATTATACTTTAAAACAATGTTGACACTTACTAGATACTCTACTAAGAAAGTAACTTCAGCTTACTTTAGCTAAATCAGGAACTGTTAAACTGACAATGCTTACCACAAACAAATTATGTAACAGAAAATTTCAGTATTACCTTTTTATCAAGCTTAAAAGGATTGCCAAAAGTATGCAACCTTCGAGGCTGATCAGGATCAAGTTCTCTCAGTGGAGAAGGTACTTGCTTGAGGTATTCCTGATAATTCCCCATTTGTGCTATAGGAACACTGTGCACTTGATCTTTTCAGAGAGAATATACCAACAACAAAAGTTAATAACCTCACTAAAGTGACACTCCATTTAGAGTCAATATGAGTACAACCTAGTATTATCAGTCTTTTACATATCTGAAGTTAGTCTGGTGCAATGATAAATATTGTGACAGTCTTTAGATCTTTAAAAGTAAAATTACTAATTCTAGCCTTTAAACTAAACAAAAATACTGCACTTAATTTCAGCATATACAATAAGCGATATGTACAATCTTGCCACAAAAGGTCTATTTCTTTTATTTTATTCCAAATACAATTTAATTACAGAATTTGTACAAAAGAATAAGAGTAGAAATGTCACGTAAATATAAACTTGTAGTAAGAATACTTATGTCACAAGGCAAAGGCTAACTCCTCATCTCATGTGACTTTAGCAGATGCCACAGGTATAGTAAGGGAGTATCAGAGCTAAACTATCAGGTTCTAACACAGCAGAAGAAAAAGACTGTATGGGACTATGTGTACTGAAGGTATGAATGGGGAAGGCTAAAAATGAAATAAATTGTTAATAAATGCTGTTATCTCTGGGAACAGGATTTGTGGTTAACAGTGATGGTAGAAAATAAATGATGATTCACGTTTTGTTTGAATTAACAATGAGTATATAATACCTTAAAATTTATATTATGCTTTTTCAGATTATAAAGAAATTTAAGAATCATACTCTAACCTTCATCCTGTCCTTTAAGAAATTTTCGGGTGCTCTTTAAAAGATTAGATCTCATTCTTGTTAAATGATCCAAAAGATTCCGTCTTGGTATGTCATAAGCATTTCTAAATGTCTGAGGCTTCAAATCCTACATAAACACATTCAAGGACAAAAGATTTCTAAACAAAATTAAAAGGTACTAAAATCTTTTAGCTTGCAGCATATTCCAGAAAATATACAATATGTAAGCTAACTAGCTAGTTTTGGAAGAAGGAAAAAGACCTATGATAAAAATCCTAAATTGTTTTAGGGTCAAAAGATAGAACCTGTGTGGTAAACTCAACAAAATAATTTCAAGTTCACATCTAACTTTAAAGATTTTAAAAATACGTTCTAAGTAAGAGAAGTACATTATTTGAGTAAAAATTTTCCCTGATTTAAACATGGAAGAGTTTTAAAGAATGGCTTTGATGTATAATTTACATGGTATAAAATTAGGTATATATAGTAAGTATGTAATTTGAGAACTCTTCAAATGTACAACCCAGTTTTAGAGCATTTTTACCATCCTAGAAAACTTCCTATACTTATCTGTCACCAGTCTGTATTTCTATCCCCAAGCAACTACCCATCAGCTTTTGTCTAGCTGTATTTCATTTTATACATGGAAATCTTCCAATGTCTAAGCTTTTATAACTGGTTTGTTTAGTTAGCTAGTAGGTTCCTTTATTTCAGTCATATTTCACTTTCTGAAAAGACGACATCTTTATTTACCACACAGATGTTTTTTGGCCATATAACATGGCTATGAACATTTGTACAAAGTCTTTATATGGACATGTATTTTCATGAGCCTTGGCACCTACAGACACAATCGCTGATTGTGCACATGTGTGCACACACACACAAACCTTTTAAACCACAAACTATTACCCCTTCAGCAATTAAATAAGAGTTCCAATTCCTGTACATCCCTACCAATACTTGATACTTCTCAGTCTTTAAACTTTCAGTCACTCTAACAGGTGTGAAATGGTGTCTTATTATAGTTTAATTTGCATTCCTGTAATGGCTAATTAGGTTTTACATCTCTTCATGTGCTGTTTGTGCACCTCCTTTGATGAAGTGTCTCTTCAGTTATGGCATTTTGCCTATTTTTGTTGGTATATTTATCTTTTTGTTACTGAGTTGTCTGTATCATCTAGTTGGATAACAGTCCTTTATTAGATATATGTTTCTCTTTTGTTTTTTTATTTTTTCATATTACTGGGGATCAAACTCAATGTCAAATATTTTTGAATTTGTGCCTTTTGTGTTGTACTATAAAAATTTTCATTAGCTTAACATCATGAAGATTACTGCTTTTTTTCTTATCAGCATAAGAGTTTCTTCTTATATTTATAACCACAATCATTTCAAATAATGTAAGGGAATAGCCAAGTTCATTACTCTGTATATGGACATCCTAGTGTTCACCATCCTTGAAGACTTTTCAACATCTTGATGACTTTAGTACCTGTTAAAGTACTGTGTGAGATTTACTTCTGCTCTACTCATCCATGTAACCACGCATCACCACTACTGTGACTACTGTAGCTCTTCAGCTCTAAAATCACATGGTTTCAGTTCTCAACTTTACTCTTTTTTTCAGGTTTGTTGTAGCTATTCCAGAACCTCTACATTTTCATGTAAATTTCAGAATCAGCTGCCTATTGTCTACAAAAAGGTTGCTGGAATGAAAATAGTTTTAATAATGAGTATTCATAAAGCATTTTGAGATCATCACTATAAGTAAATTCTAACATCAGCTATGTAATTTTGGACAATCTGTAAGCCTCTGCTTTCTCATCTATAAAACAAGTAAGCTTATTGTTATTAATCAACCCACCCATTCATTCACACACCATGTACAATTTTTGTTTTTATTTCAATGACAGCATGAAAAACATCCTTCTGCAGTGATACAGAAGTATGTTTTGAAGCCTAGAAAACTGAATGTTACTTAATAGAAACTCGACTTATTTATTTGGTATCAGAACAGAACATAACTAGTATTAAATTGACTATTACCTTATTTAGCAAAGCAACTTGGAACCCAGTATATTCCTTCATATTAAGGTCTAGCAGTCTGTGAGGGATATCATCTGAAATTCCCTGGAGCAACTGTTGAAAATCTTTCCTATATGCCATTGATAAACCATGTGATCGGCTTCGGACTTTAATTCCAGTCTCCTGTGCTACTTTTTTGCCTACCGATCCGATGACTCTATCAGATTCAATTTTGGCCTTAAAAAAAAAAAAAAACAAAAAAACAAATCAAGCAAGTGCTTTGATATAATCTAAGTTTGCAAATCAGGTATTAGTGATTATACTCTTCTATAAATATTTATTGAATAAAAAATTAAAACCTCAAATAAGCATAGTTTATGCCAAGTACAACTAGGTAAACTAATGAAGCTTAAACAATAATGTCTTACACTGAAATCATTACAACTCTAAACTTCTGTAGCAGGACAAACCAATTTATTTTATGTATTAACACACATTATACATACACCATGAAATATCAATGGTCCATAAAAGAAAATGTATTTCCAATTCAGAGGTGACAGGAAATTAAAAAGCAAATCTCATCAGCCTATGCCTAAAGACTGTTATTAGGACATACTATACACATTCACCGACATGGCAAATACTGATGCCACTTTTTCATGGAAACTAAACAGTCTTCTTCTGATTCCCTCCAAACTGCAGACAAAGATGATAAAAGTACTAGAAAAATAATGTATTGTATAAGACATTCATAATTGGGATGGGAGTAAACTGTACACTGCTTGATAATCGAAGTAGCTATTAACATGGCTTAGGGCCATACGAACAAATTAAAAAAAAAAAAAAAACCCTTCCATTTTGAAAGAAAAGTCCAAAGGTTTTAAAACACAAAGCAAAACAAACTGGTGGGGTTTTTTTTTTCTTATGGAAAACAACTCTCTAATATAAATTTCTCAAAAGAAAACACAAGTAATAATCACAGAAAGTTAGGCCATGTTCATAAATGAGAAATCATAAAAGTTTGGAAGTTACAATAACTCACTTCTAAGTCTGTCATGAGGTGTGGTGGCACACCTGTAATCCCAGTCACTCAGGAGGCTGAGGCAGGATGACTGCCAAATTCAAGTCTGACATGGATAACTTAGTGAGAACGTGTCTCAAAATGAAAGCAAGGGTGTTAGCTTAGTGGAAAAAGTGCTTGCCTATCAAGTGTAAAACCCTGAGTTTATCTGTGTACTACAGAAATAAAGAAAAAGAAAAGAACCATCATAAACTGGCCTGTAGCCAATTAACCATTTTCACTATAGCCAATACCTTAATGTTCACATCACTTTCTGACTTTACCTGCTGACTCAATTTTTTGAGGTATGAAATGACACTGTAACTGAGTCCATACTCCATACTGTCTGCTATCAAGTTAGGCGCACCCATCATTCTAACAGCTTTCTTCAAGGGCTATAGGGAAAAGAGAAAATAATATTCACTATCAAGCTTGTTAAAAATATATGGCTCTATACAGTAACCATTTCAAATTTCCTCAAAAAAGACGTAATATATAGTCATATATTTCATCCAAATATTTTATTAGTGGCATGAAAAGCAATTTAAGAGTTAAAATGGATTAGAAGACACAAAAATTCCCTCCAAAGCAAGAAGAATAAAGAATGAGCTATTCAATACCTAGGGAGATACTCATTTGGAAGAAAAACACAGCACACACGGTAGGGACAATCTGGTAACACCTGGGTAGTAAGTGAAAAGGACACTCAAGGAAAATACAAGACTTCTGCCTTGGGTAACAGGCTGGATGGTGGTGCACTCACTCACTAGCTGTGCACAAGGCCATATATCTTCCCTATGACCTACTTTCTTTATAAAAAGAGGATAATAATACCCATTTCATAGGGCTGACATGGAATTATGAGTCAATACATGGAAAGCACTTATAAAAGCATCTGGAACACAATAAGCATTCAATGGCTGTTAATCTTTACTGTTATTAACATTAGCTTGATCATTAGCTGAGCTGAAAAGGCAAACAAGCTCTCAAGGCAAAAAAGCAGAAAGAACAGTCAAATATTTTAAATAAATGTAGAAGAGTGAATATCTTTCGATAATGAGAAGGAACTGAGAACCACTTTATTCAG
>NW_008360316.1:129580-133297 GCF_000622305.1 Nannospalax galili | reverse complement strand
AAAAAAAAAAAACAACACTAGAAGATATGTCTAGTATATGTGAATGAGACATAGCCAGAAAAAGAAAACCACTGACAAATTGGAAAGTGCATAAGCTCTGGCTGTCACCTGGAATCAAATCCAAAGGCTGATACTTAATACCTATAAAGCTCTGGCTAAGCCCTGAAGGTTGCTGTGAAACATGAGTCAACATATGTACAAATTCTTTCCTTTAACAGGACAAATATCCTATATTAGGTTTTCAATTCAACCTAATTCTTATAAACATAAAAATCAAGTCATTAATCTTCTAATGATATTAGGGACTACTTAGATTAGTTCTTTCTAGGCAAATGCTATAAAAATCCTGCCTCAAAAGCTGGAGCTAAGAATGTAGCTCAGAGGTAACAGTGTCTGCCTAACAAGTGCAAGCCCCTGGGTTTAATCTTTAACACTGTAGTAGTATTGAGGGTGGGGAGGGGGTAGAAGTAATATTTAAAAGTGTTTAATGTAGGTGGTTTTGTTTGAAGTTACTGTTCACAAATTGAAGGATTCATTTAATAAATATGTGAGTGGCCTAACCTATTATGATCTAGCTTTGATATAATCAAGTTTCCTATATATATAGAGTTCTGATCCTTATTCACCTAAAAAGGTATTTCTGGAGATCTGGAATATAAAGCAAACAATATTTTTTACCCTTAAAATTACAATTTTAAGAAGCAATGGAATCACTGTTTTAAAATTCTATATTCTAAAGCCAGAGTAAAATTCCAGTTACCTCTCAATCCCACAGATATTAGGGATGTAAATGTGGACAAATCACTTACCTTTATTTAGAGCCTTACCTCCTCATCTGTGAAACAGGAACAAAGCCATTTCTATTTCACTGGGGGACGGTATGAATTAAACTCGCTTAGGGCCTAGCCTTGGCTAAGCAGTATTCAAATCTCATGATCACCATTATCCTGTAAACCACTGAAATCCGAACCACTGCACTCACAATATGTCATCCGTGTGCTCAATTTTCTTATCATTTAATTTACAGTAATAAGTAAAAGGTTATAATACCTGCAATGAACTATAAGCATCAAGGCCTATTTTCAACAACATTCTTACCCCAAGATAGTAGGGAGGCATTGTCTTCAAATAACTTTCAAACGACTGTCTCCATTTCAATGTTGGTTTTGCTTTATGCACTTTGAACAAGTCATCTAGAAATACAGCCAATAAACTACCATCACACATTGTTCCCATACATAAAAATCTAGTCCAAGTTCTTCTTTCAAGTCTGCTTTATGACATCAGACAGTAACGTCAGAAATTATTAACAAAATTAAGAGCAGTAAAACTTCTAATTCTAGTTGCTTTTGTTTGTAATTCCATTTAAAACAAAGTGTTAAATTGGTCTAAAAATTACATGATAATGAAGTTGCATAAGAACACACACAAGGAAAAATTTTATGTCCTTTCTAGACCTAGACACAAAACATATTTAAATACAAAAATGAAGTATTACCTACTAATATTTTTACCTTAACTTTTAAATATGATGTTTTCTCAGAATTTAAAAAAAAAAAAAAAAAAGACAGATCGTACCTAAAAATTAACTCCAGACTTTCTTACAAATTCCTTTTTTAAAACAGTACTTTCTGGGCTGGCAAAATGGCTCAGTCGGTAAAGCCTAACAACCAGAGTTGACTTTACAATGGTATACACACACACACACACACACACACACACACACACACACATGCGCACGCGCAAAATAAAATATAATAATAATCTTAAGTATTTTCCAGCACTGGGGAGATAGCTCAGTTGGTAAAGTGCTTGTCATAGAAATATGAGGACCAGAGTTGAATCCCTGGCAACCTCACAAAAAGCTAGTAGTGCATGCTTGTGATTCCAGAGCTGGGGAAGAAAAGACAGGAGGCTCTCTAGGGCTTATTTATGGTCAGCTGGTGGCAAGACCCAGGTCCCAATGAGAGATTCTGTCTCAAAAAACATGGTGAGACTAACAAGATAGCTCACAAGTAAAGGCATTTGCTGCCAAGCCTAAGTTCAATCCCCAGAACCTACATGGTAGAAGGAAACAACCTTGAAAGTTATCCTCTGACCTCCACATGTGAATCACAATGTACGTGTGCACATGCACGCACACACACAAATAAATGTATGATTTAAAAAATTTAAACAACTACCACCACATGGATGGATCTTGAGGAACAACACCCAAGTTTGACCTCTAGCCTCCATATTCACTCACATATACACAAAAACATTTTCCAAATGAAGACTTTTATCAATTCTTAGAACACATATTTGAATTTTATGAATATAGCATGCTTTATGCACAAAATGGAAAGCCTGCATCAGAATTTCTCATTATGTAAGAAGTCTTACTTGCAGAAAATCAAAATATTTAGGTTTTTACACTAACTTTCAATTTATTACAAACATGCAGAGGTTATTATTAAATGTCCTTAAGTATGTTTAGCATTCTCATGAATTCTGAGAAATAGGAAAAGGATATTTTCAAAATCTGTCTTTATGAGAAGCATTCTATATGCTGACTAACAGAACACACAACAAAAGTGACTTACCTAAGAGAGGAAGGAGGACTGGGTAATTGTAAGGCATCACAAATAGGTTGACACAGTTCAGTGCTGTACTAGCTTTCAAGTAACCAAAGGGATGACCAAGTTCATTATACTTTGCACTATTGCTCACATACACCTGTTTTTAAAAAAGGGGTTAAAATATTCAATAACCTTCAATGAATGCTACGCAAACCACTGATTCCATTTAGCTTATATGCACATGCATACATATATGTGTGGGTATATACAAAGGCCGGGGACTGACTTCGAGTGTCTTCCATAGTTGTTCTCTACCTTATTTTGAGACAGGATCTCTTGCTGAACCTGGAGCTCATGAATTTGGCTAGACTGGCGGGCCAGCAAGCTCAGGGACTGTCCTGTCTCCACCTCCCCAGCACTGGGGTTACAGGCATGCACTGGTGCAACATGATTTTTACATGGGTCACGGAGAACCAGTCTTCATCCTCCCACAGCAAGTGTTTGACTGACTTGAGCCATCTTGCTAGCCCCTCAATTTAGCTTTTTAAGAAACATTACCCCTGAATTTTTTATTCTCTCTATTTTTTCAGCTTACCTGCCAACACGTTTGAGGAGATTTCCTTTCCAAGATAAACTGAGTCAGTGGGGAAGGTTCCAATTCATATTTGTCAAAAGGCAGTTTGTCAATAACCATTGGTTCACAGTCTGTACACGAAAACTTCACTACAGGATGAGATGTACGAGGTGGCTAAAGGGGAAAAATCTTATTACTATTTATACAAAATACCAGAAACAAGAAAAACTCATTTTAAGTATTTTTCTCTATCAACGCTTGGTTCCTGTTTTGTTAGTAAGTTTGATTTACTACTAGAAAGTACCATTAAGCTGAAAAAATACAATGCTTAAATTACATAGCATTCACAAGAAAAACATCAAAATCCGTAAGTGAAAATTTGTCATAAAATCAAATTTATCATAATGCAAAATTTAGAAATAAAAGTTACTAATTTTTAATGCAAGAAACAAGAATGTATAGAAAACTACTGGTCCTCATTTATAGCAACCAGAAACTACCAAACTAATCATAATTCTTTCATCAGCTTATATGCAATATTCAGACACATATTTACAAGCTATTAATATATCTACATAATAT
>NW_008360316.1:127548-129547 GCF_000622305.1 Nannospalax galili | reverse complement strand
ATATATATATATACATATATAAAGTAGAAGACAAAAAACTTTATTTACAAAGAAAGTTCTGCTGCTTTCTCTATCTCCCAGTGGACTCCATGGTTATCCCTGAGGCACCTTACTTTGGAGATCCCTGTTCTAGAGGCACATAATTCACAATACTCAAAAGAAAAAAGGTACAACACTCTCCTATTTATCTTATTTATCCTATTTATCTAGCCTACCTTATAAGTATCAGATCTGTCATTTTCTTATGCATAATACAATTATCTACTATATATGACTTGACTTTTACACCTCTGACACACTAATTTGTTATTTACTCTCCAAACTGCATAACCTATTCTAATAACTTCTCCATTTTAACTCTCACAGGACCAAAATAAAATAATACTATATATTCTAGGTCACGTACCAGAACACATAAACAGGGCAGGTGTTCAGCACTAGTTGCTGCCTTCTGACAATACTAAATTCCCACTCTAACTCAAATCTTAGATTAGACTACCACACTGCTTTTTAATTGGTCTCCCTGACAAATCAGTCCACTCCAATCAATCCTGTTGTCATAAAATATTTATATGTTGTCATGAAATATTTATATGATTATGAAAGTTCCCTACCCAAAATTAAGCAATAAAAGTAGCAGCCAATAACCTAAAAGTAGGGCCTGGACTCTTAATGTCACACATAAGGAGTCCTGATAATTTGGTCTCTAAGTGCCATTCTTCCACTGTGTCCTAAAGACTGTGCTCCAGCCATGGAGACCTTGTGCTGCTGCACCAACAGCATCATCTCTCATGCTCCTGTGTTTCACATATCAACTCGGACTGCTTTACTACTTTCTCATTTAAAATAAAATTTTAAATGAGTGAGTTGGCAAGAACCAAGCTCTCTCTAACTCACCTTCCCAATCTATACCCTAAACAGACATTGGCTCTGCCCCTGTCCTTTATTACAGTTAGCACATAGCACTCTATGATGTTGTGTGCCTGAGAACCAGCTCACAGGCTTGTAATGTTCAAGAGTAGCTACATCAGTTTGGTGAAACATTTATTTTTTGGATGAAAATATTTCACCCAAATACTTATAGATTTTAAATAAAGGCTTAAAAAAACTGTCTGCAATCTTTCAGGTCAGTCTTAGAAATTCTTTTTTCCAAGTAGAAAATCCTCTAGAATTGGGTAAAGAAAATTCTCCATGTATTTTCACTTACTTCCCAAAACAACCATTTAAGATAGGGCTATGATCTCCACTGAACAAACAGGTGACTGAGTTCAAACCTAGACAACTAACCAAAGGCCCAAAGCTAGTAAGTCACTTTCAACTCTAGTAGAAATACTTACTTGAAAATTAAAATTTATAAAAATTAAATTCTCCCACTAATAATCTAGAGTTAATATAGTCTATCAGTTCTTTACAGTATCTATTTCTTAAGATTGTCTTTAAACATTTTAATTAAAAATCCTTAGTATCTCTTAAATAAGCCACATCAATAGCCCCATAGCTAACCTACTTGCCCTTCCAACTTAGCCTCCTTTAAATTTTGCTGCACATAAACAAAGTTACTTTCCTAAAGTGTTACTCCTTTAAAGACAACTTCAAACGAGAACACCACTAGAAAAAGCTTGCATTCCTTAACCTTGCATTTAAAATCACGAGCAATTTGGTTTAACAGCATTTCTAGCTATCCATCATTCCTCTAAATGTACCATGTTCCTTTTTACTTCCATACTGTTTCCTCATACTATCTCCCCGACAAACTAAACTATCTCTCCTCACAGGTTTAACAATTTGTAATAGACTACTAGAGCAAAATTAGTATGTAAGGCTTGCAATACTGATTCTAATCCTTCCATGAAATCCCTTATATACTATAGCAACATAATCAACAAGATAATATATTATAAAGTATAGGTGGTAAGAATTGAAAGAAAATTCTAGAAAAGTAAAATTACCAAAGAAATTGAAAGCTAGCTTACAAAATCAAACCAAAAAAAACTAAAAA